>NW_026000026.1:15752716-15856525 GCF_001458135.2 Marmota marmota marmota | reverse complement strand
CCCCCCCCCCCCAAGTGTCTGTTTTGAGAGTTAAACCTCATGGTGGAGACATGAGAGATCTAAACAGTGTCTGACCTGTGAAAGCTGCTTGTGATGTTTGTTTCTGAATATGATTGAGTCCAACACATTCACATAAAGACTGTGTGGTCCAGAGAGTGGCAGGGACTTACCAGGGCCACCCAGTCACTCAGGCTAGAAGCCTCCCTGACCAAGGCTTCCTTCCCTTCACCAAGCTCCCTCTTTCTTGTTGCTGGGTCAGAGTGGACCCTCTCCACTGGGCGTCATCCAGGGTGGACCTCTACACCTCTCTGGGAAATTGGTTCATGCACAGGCTTCTGATGCTGAGCCCCGGGGGGGAGGGGGCAGAGGACAAGATGGTCCCCATTAGCAAGAACCTTACCACCTTCTTTCATGTGGAGTAGGGAATCCACCTGCCTCCTCTTCCCTACACCTTTCAACCTGAACTGGGGCAGACAGGACACGTACTGCAGTCAGACATAAAGTAGGGGAGACAAGGGACACTGGGGACTAGGGACAGACTGCAATTCCCAGAGGTTGGGGCCGTCACAGGCACTAACCACGTCAATTCACCCCGAGGCCCTGGTGGTCCCACAGCCCAGACTCCTCTCACAGTCTGTTTTTCAAAGCTTGTCCCTCACTGGGGCCCCAGCGGAGTCTGCCCCTTAACCCCCCTCCATCAGGCAGCCTCTGAGCGGGGTGCACTGAGGACCTGCCTCCCACTCCATCCCCACAGCCTCCTGGCGGCCCTTCCTGCTCAGACCTAATCTCATTCCTGATTGAACTTTCTCTCCCTTCCATCTGTAATCATGCACAGGGATGTGAGTTTTGAAGCCCCGTATAAATATGTGCTTTAGAATTAAACTGGTTCAGCGATTCTTGACAATGATTTCTGAAAAATTAAGCTCCAACAATTTGTCGAGTAGAAGCACAGTGTCTGAAACATGCGCGATGGAAAGGCGGGGAATGTTCTCAGAGCCACAGCTTCATAATAGGGCTCCTCTGAGGGCGGGCGTGCAGGCTCCACGGGCACATGCTGCCCCCTGGCAGCACTCGGGGTTAGTGGCAGCCCCAAGCCTGGAATCTCACACACCGTCCAAGGGAAAAGAGCAGCCCGAGGGCCCGCTTGAGGGCTGGGCCCAGCACACTTTCCTCTGCTCAGAGAGGTCTCTGGAGCCCTGACGGGTGGAAGTAAATTTTGAAGCAAGGAGGGGTGGGATGAATTCTTATCTTCGTGTCTGGCGCTGGGCGACATGAGATTAGAAAGGAATGACGTACTGGTGACTACAGCTGGGTGAAGCTGGTGAGCTTTATGCTAAGCTGGACACAAAAGGCCACATGTTGCATGATTCCGTTTATATGCAATGTCCTGCACAGGGAGCAGATGAGGGTTGCCAGGGGTTGGGGGGACGGGGTTGGGGGATCAGTAGCTAATGGGGTTTCTAGGTAGGCTGATGGACATTTTTTGGAACTATATAGTAACAGTGGTACAGCGTTGTGAATGTGCCATGCCACCAAATGCCTCTTTTAAAATGGTAAATTTTATGTCATATTTCACCACAATAAAAAAAAAAAAAGAAAAGAATAGGTCACACAAAAGCAATCTCAAGTCTCATTTCTTGTTCTGACCCCCACCCACCCACCCAATACACACCCTCAGGAGCTGTGGCTCACCTCAAAGTTGTCTTTAATATTTCTGAGCATCCCCAGAGGGTTCTTTGCTGTCTGGCAGTGTCTGCCAACTCCTCCTGGGACCAGGCATGCTGCAGTCCTGCCACTTGTACCTGCCAAGAGCGACCTTGACGGCCACCTGGCTCTGAGGGACATCCGGCAATGATGGAGGCGGGGCTGACATTGCCCGAGAGCATCACCTCTCCCTCCTGAGGCGCTTTGGTTGGGGAAGCGGCAGACTCCCCGTGTCCAGACCGTAGGGGTCTCCTGGTGGTCTTAGTGCCACTGCCTTTCCAGAGAACTTAGCAAAAACCCCTGGGTGGGGCTGGGAGCCTGCTCTGTGTCGATGTCGTATTGGGCTCAGAAACCCCTCTCTGATTGGAGCTGCCACCCTCAATAAGACATGCGGGTCTAAAAAAGTTTTCCCCAAGGGCTCCTAGAACCTAAGTATTAATAGAACCCTGGCAGGTCTACCCCCACGCCCACCGTCTTCTGGACCCCTCGAATCCCTGGGGAGGGTCCATTTAGCAAGAGTGCTCTGAGGGCACATATGAGTCACAGGTGATCGCTTCTATTTCATTGCTGAAGAAACAGAAGCTTGGTGAACAAGAACCCCACAGGCCATCAGTGGCAGAGTCAGGATTCCAAGTCTGGTCTCCAGCTTGTCTCTGGGCCCCAGAAGCCTCTGGGGGTCTCCCACAGCCTGGGACCCCTGGCAGGTCAGGCATTAGGCAGATTTGACTTTGGGGCCCCGGACCAAGCACAAGCCCTCAGGTGCAAACCTCTGTGCATGTTTTTGCTCAGATGGATCAGAAAGACACAGGCCCAAGTGAGGCTGAGAACAGAACTGGCCTCGAAAATGACATTGGATCTGAATATCTGCTTATGAAGTAAGCCAAATGGAGAGTTAAAACAGCCTGGGGCTTCTCTCTGTATCTCTCTCTCTCTCTCTCTCTCTCTCTCTCTCTCTCTCTCTCTCCTTGTCCAGGGCTTTGGTTCTGTCATGTACATGCACGCATGAGCACGCACACACACACACACACACACACACACAGTCTCAGGTCTTCAAAAAACACCTTTATGGAACAAGGTTTTGTCTCAATGGTCCTCTAGGCACACTCCACCTACCCAAACTTGAGCAGCCAAACAGTTCTTCAAGGACCTGAAGAGTTGCTCCAAATTCTCAGATTCAGCCCTAAACAGTTAGGATTGATTTTCTCCCACACACATTGAATGACAGAATTGGGTTTCAGGAAGATCTTGGCAGGTCAGGGCGGTGGGCCAAATCTAACAAGGGAATTAGGAAGGAGAACTAGGAATCCCACACTCGGTTCAAAAACTGCTCATGTATCAAGGCAGCAAAGTGTGACGTTAAAGTGGCTTTCTGAAGTGACTTGAGTGCCCCACAGGTCACATGAGCACAGGTGTGGCACTGGTGGAAAGAAGGTAACAATTGTAGGAATTGTTCAGCACGGGCTGAGGACTCCTTCTGGAGTTCTGCACTTTCCTCTTAAGAGGAGAAAAGTGGAATCTTTTTAGAGGGGTTAAACTCTCAATTTCTCCCTCAAATAAACCCAGTTCTAGTGTGTTCACAGTGACTGGCCTCATCAGTTTCCAAACACCCCAGCCCTGACTCTCCATTACCATCCACAGCTGCTGCCACGTCCATAAGTCCCACCTGCTGAGCAGCTCCAGGGTCCTCCCTCCCCTTCCAGCCCCCCTGTATCTTACCCTCACTTGTTCCCTAGCCTGCCCCCAGCTTCTAATTGTCCATCCTTTACGTTATGTTCAACTCCCTGTCCCATCCCCCGAAAGGTCATCTCTGCCCCCACCATGCAAAGGATTAACTCCAAGCAGACCTCAGTGATGCCCTCCTGTCCTTCCACAAATGTCTTTGAACCAAGCCTGCTGTCTTACCCTCACTGCCTCCTGGGTCCTGATCTAAAGAAGGGGGCATCCATCTCTCCTCCTGGCTTTGAAGGTGCACCATCGACTTCCATTTCCACCTGTGAAACCCCTGCTCCTCCTTCAAGCAGGTGCAGCCATCCTTCCAACTTGCAAAGACACAGGAAGTGGGGTCCCTCTGAGACTCTCTGAGTTACCTGATCACACCGCCCTGCAAATAGGTTCATCTCCTCTCCTGGACCGTGAGACCATTGAGGACATGCCCAAGTCCTAGGGGGCTCGGCACTTCCTATGACCAGCACTTAGTCGGGATCATGGTACATACCTAAATGTTGCTTAGAATGAAAGGACACATGGATGGATGCACGGCGGATACATGGATGTACGGACAGGTGGTATGTCTGCGATCAGATGCAGCATGATCAGATCACCTCTGTCCACCATCCACTCAATGAACCCAGAGTGCTCACAGGCCCTAGGGTTAGGAGCATGAATCTGTCATTTCCTTGGCGGGTCTCTGTGTCCCCTTGAGCCTTTCAAGATGGGAGCATCTTTCTGAATTGATAAGGGTTCAATGCCTCAGCTTTCTCTATCTTCAGCCTGTAGGAGATGGGAGTTCCTGTCCTGGTTACTAAGATCCAATTGTCATTTGAAGCCTTTTTGTCCAACACATCAACTTTTAAATGCCCAATCGTCATTCGAAGTCTTTTTGTCCAATGTGTCAACTGAGCCAATCAACAGCCATCCAGTTCCTCTGAGTTCGTAGATAACAACCTGCTCCATATTTCTCAAGCATCCCATACTTTATACCACCTATTCCTTTCTCTTCCACCAGAATTCCACCCCAGCTCTCCTCTGGTGAAGGTTTTCATGTGGGAACTGCTACCTCACGACAGGGGATATCTGTGCCTCACCCATCACCAGGGGCAGGCAAGGTCCTCATTTCTAGTTGGTGGCAGGTGATTCACCTCCACAATCTCATCCTAGCACCTGCTTTCTCAGACCACTCCTAGTGTCAATTGTCCCAGTTAAGATTTCTCAAGAAGCCAACTCAGAGCTGAAGATTAGCAAGCAGGTTTCCTAAGTGGTACTCCCTGCTAAGCCTCAGGACCCTCGAGATATTAGTTAAGATAATATCTGCTGCTGCAAAATACTTTATTCATAAGAGTTTAAACCAAAAATAAAAGAAATGTTTTGGATCCATAAATGGCTCTCCTCCAAGCGGTGACTCAGGGCCCCAGGCTCCTTTTCTTTCATGGATAGAAGCTGTCTCCACCATGCAGCTCCAAGATCTCCATGCTCCTCTGTTTGGCATAAGCAGAAAGGACAGGATGGAAGTCTATATGGCCCTGGCCTGGAAGTGGCACCCATCTCTCTGTTCACATGTCATTAGCTAGAACATGCTACGTGGCCACACCCTGACTAGAAAAAAAGAAAAGAAGAACACAGCCAACAGGTGCCTGTGACATTCAGGAAGCTGAAACTCTCTGACCTCTGATCACCAAGGATGCTAAAATCATGTGAAGCCATTCCATAACTCTTGGTTTTAAATCCTGGCTGCTTCTTTACACCCCAGACCTTCCATAGCCCCCAGTCTTCTCCTAAGCTTCCCACTACAGCCTCCCCCACCCCACCATCACATGCCTAGGCAGCACCAACTACAAATAGCACATGTGAGACATAGCACCCTCAGCAAAGGAGGAAGACAGGAGGAAATTTTGGCTCCAGACCCAAGCAGCATCCTTATCTCCAGGAGAAAAACCATAATAGCTTATTTCTTTACTTCTTTGCTCTCTTACAGTAGCTATGACAGTTTCTCGCAATATTTTTTTTAAGATTCCAACACTCCAAAGATCAGCATGGACAAGTTAATGAGAAATACAATTGTTGCTGTTGGAGGTAAAGAGCCAATCATGGTGAAATGTGAAGAAATTATTGCATTTATCTAGGGTTTGTCAGTTTAAGTGCAGGAAGTTAATATTGGGGAAACAAAAATGGTCTTTGAACCAAGTGAATAATGCAGCTGCTTTCTCCTGCTATTTTTTTATAACTGTTATTAAATTAAATACACATAAGTTCAAATGCCCCTGAGAAAATGCACTGAAATACCATTTGGGAATAAGTCATACATTCATTTTGAGATGCCAATTTGAGCCCACATATTTAAATCCCTTCCCTCCAACATGCCAATAGCAATGAACAAAGAAGCCTACAGAGATCCAATAGGACAGAACCTATGTCCATGCTAAAAAATAAGGATGGGTGCTTTCAGTAAACCAAAACGTTGTGGCATGTCTATGGGACATAATGGAGGTGGCACTAGATTGAAGAAAATTCTGGCCCACCCACAACTCAAGATAAGGGAAAGAAAAGTTTAAAAGTAGGCAAGAAAGTAAGCGAGGTAAATCTCTGGTAGGACCACAGTCCCCACTTCCACCCACCTCCCCCCCAAAAAAATCTTAGCAAGTCAGCAGCTGTAGATAGAAGTGAGATGTGATATATTTGACAAGGACAATCTGAACCCCTTATGGGCTCGGAAACAGCAACGACTGTGGAGCAGGCACAGAGTACAGCTGCTGTCAGAGGCCTGAGTGTCACCTCAGCACTTGCTTATTTCTGTGCCTGTCCACCTGACGCCCAACCCCTGACACCTGGGATGTCACCTGAGGGCTCTCTCTCTCACCACCAGAACCAGCTCTTTCCTTGTGCAGCAGACCAGAGGTACCCAGGCCCTGGAAGCGGGAGGTATAAATACCTGAGCTCCTTCCTCTCTTCAGCAGGGTGACCCGAGGCACATTCTTTACACTGGCTCCAGAGTTCTTTGGGTGTTGAGTTCCAGTTGGCCAAGGAGGTGACTTGCTCGATGGTGCGCCTTGTGTTGGTTGCCTTTCCTTCCCTGTCCCCCTTCCTCCCTCCCAGGGCAGGTGAAATTTCCTCTCAGAAAAACTACCCACTCTTAACTTGTTATGTTGGATCTATTTCTGGAGAAATTCAAAGTTTGGATTTCCCAAACTTTCTGAGTGGCTGGTTGTTAGATCCAACCAAGTGGAAACACTGCCACTGTGGGGCCCTGGGATTGGGCAGTGGGGCCTTCAGGGATGAAGGCTACCATCTTAGCTGATGTCAAACTAAAGTGTCCACCAGTTGGTGGTTACCCCGCCCCAACACACACGCACACGCACAGACACTCAGCTCTGCGTCCCTCTCTATGGGGAACGTTGGAGCAGAGACCCTTACAATACCCGACAGAGCCCACCTCAGTCTTGGGAGGAACGTTTTTAAAAATCACCTACCCTAAGAAAAAGAGTTCACTGGTAAAAATGGCAGCCCAAATCTGCAGAGTCCTTCCAGACATTTATTTCCCTGTATATACATTTGAGAAAACTTTAGGAAATCTCTCCTAAATATATGCAGTAGGATCCAAAAACACACTGCAAGATGTTAACGTTAAAGGAAGCTGAGTGAAGGGTGTAGGGAAGCTCCCTGTAGTGTCTTTGCGCTTTTCCATGAATCTAAAATCATTCCAAAATAAAACACAAAAAAGTGACTAAACAAAACAAGCATTGCCTCTATGAAAGAAAAACGCCGAAACTGGGAGATATTTTCAGTAGGAGAAGCAAAGATGATAATCCAAATGTCTAAATTCGTGGGGGCCAAACAATGGGCTGGAGGCTGCCCAAGCCCATCTGAAGGATCCGCATGAGCTATTTCCCAAACTCAGGGAAAAGATGAACTTGGTGAGACAGGGAGGAGGGATGGGGAATGCATCCTGGAGGCGCCATAGCCCCCATTTGGAATTCTAGAAGGAGCAAGCAGGACAGATGGAGGAGGAGCAATAATGAAGGGAGTAACAGAAGGAAAATTCCCTCGATCGTAAGCAAAGGATTAGCTCCCGAGGACGGCAAGTAAGTGCTGGCGGGAAAACCTCCAGGGAGTGGTGCCATGCCTGAGCCCCTGGCACCTGCCCAAGCGACATGGCAGAGGAGAAACACAAGAGCACTGGCTTGTCTGCAGATGTGACACAGTAACCAACGTGATGGAGAAGTCCAATTTTCCAGGCGTTGCTCCTATTGCTAGAAGGGTCGCATAGGTCCAGGACGTCTGAGCAGCACACAAAGGAACGCTATCGAGCACAGCTTTGGAAGTGAGTCAAGCCAAGGCCGCCTTTGGGGGACCTTCACCGTGGGGATCAGGATTAGGTCCCAATGCCATGTTTTCTCCCGCTCTTCCCATTTCCCTGCCTTCCCTTGCCTGCTACCCACCCTCGCTCCCCATCGCTCTGCCTATCCAGGTGGAAAGCCTAGACAGCTTTGGACTCATCCTGGTATCCCACCGGCCTCCTCCCTCTCCAGCAGATGACCTAATGATTGGCATGTCTCATAGGAAGCCATTCCTCTCCATCCCCACAGTCCTTGCCCTTGGATTATTTTGACAGTATTCCACGTGGTGTGCATGCTTCCAGAAACTCAACCATTGATTATAGACGGAGACTTGGACCAAGCAGGGGTCACAAACTCAGAAGTCCTCAATAGACGGAAACAAGTGAGACAAGCAGCATCAACAGCAGGGAGTGGTGAGGACCGTGGAAATGGGAGAGCAAGCGCTTCCACAAAAGGGAACACTCGCTTCTTGTCTCCACCCGTGGTTTCCCATGAAAACATCAACTTAGAGAGGCTAGATCTTTTGGGTTTTCCAAGAAAAACCAGGAAGTCAGACATCTTTTTGTGAAACCTCCTGGTTTAAGTTGGCAACACAATTTTTATAAACACCGAGCATTTTTTTTTTTAATCTGCATAGGTCTCTGACACATCCACAACACCTAGAATAAATATTCTTGAAGGGCTGGGGTGCAGCTCAGTGGTAGGGCACTTGCCTGGCATGCACCAGCTCCCTAGGCTCAATCCCCGGTATTTGCAAAAATAAGTAAATAAGTCAATATTCTTGAGGGATACGTGTTGCAGAGATGCAGGCCTCTGAGCTGCCAACACATGCACTGGAGAATCTCATTCCATCTTCACACAATACAGAGACATCATCGTTCTTGCCTTAGAGATGAGGAAACTGAGCTCATGGAAGTGGGGAGGGGGGCTTGCCCCAAGTCACACAGGCAATGCCAGTGCTGGGATTGAGATCCAGGTCTCTCAAGGACCTCAGTTCAGGCTGGCTTTTTATTACTGTCAATCTTAGGCAAGCCATCTTCCACACATCCCTGTCCCCCGCACACCTACCCCTGAGCCTTCTCCTAGTTCCCTCTGCCTGGTTTCCTAAATATTTCCATCACTAAGTCAATCTCATTATCTTCCCCTGAGTGGTGAAGCAGCCTCCTATTTGGCCTCCCTGCCTCCAGAGCTGCTTTTTTCATTGTGGTCTCCAGAGATCTGCCAAATAGCATTTGCTTAAAGCCTAATGAGACTGTTAAGAGAAATAAAAGGCCACACCCAAGACTGAGTTTCTTGAATATCTAATCCGACCTGCCTCATAACCTCATTTTCTACTACTACCGTCCCAAGTTCATACACAGCCCACCCCTGAAACCTCTCACCAGGGCCTAAAAGTGCTGTGCTTCTCGTTCTTCTTTGCCTTTGACTGTGCTGTTCTGTCCTCCCACAAGCCTGCACTTCCTTTCTCCTTTAGGGGACTCTGACTCCCCTATAAAGTCACCTAGAGCTTTCTCAGTGCCCTCCTACTCCCTTACGATGCTTCCAAAGGAAAACCCATCTCACCGTGTTTCACGGTCACCTGCCCATGTATCTGTCTCCTCAAATAGATGACTCTTCTCCTGTCTGTCATGTCATCATCCCCATGCCAAGCAGAGGCTCAGATTTCAACACGGATTCAGTAAATTCCTTAAAAATGAATGAAGAATCACAGCCCCCCCTTCCCAGTCACACAGAAAGAGGCAACAAAATAATTTCGCTTTACAAGTTACATCATTGAATTTTCTCCGTGATCCTGCAATTCTGAAGTCGTGTCTGTCTTACCAAGGATGAAGAGGACACTGAAGAGCCTTCATATGTCCAAGATGCAACAGCTAGAGAGTGGCAGAGCCAGGACATAAATCTAGATCACCGAGTTCCCAAGATTCGCATTGTGATACCATCGTTTGTGATACCATATTTCCCTTCCATGACAGCCTCTGGATATTTCCCCCGAGTCATCTTCTCATCTGGCTCAGCAATCTCAGATCTCTTTGCTGTCTGTGACACGCGACAGTCATGACCCATCGCCAACTTAAACATGGTGAAGAAGTTCACGCTGCAGATTTCATGCTCACTTGACCTAATTTACCCAAGGCCAACCACAGAGCCACCCTGAGCAACACTGCCGACGATAACGGGAATTTGAAGGCAAGAGGACGGCCCACTGGCTCCTAGCTCCCCCACCAAAAACAAACACAAAAATGCACATCACCATGACCTTCTTCTTTAAAAAATGACAGCATCTGTCTATTCTGTGCATTTCATAAAATGCAGTCATACCTACCATATGTGATTAATCACATGGGTACTGTTATCCAGCCATCACTACCAGAACTTTTTCATCTCCCCTGTGTTAGGGTTCCTCAGAGAAACAGAACCAAGAGGGGTGTGATATAGATAGACAGATGATAAAGAGATTTATTACAAGGATTGGGTTCACCTGGTGTAGAGATGACAAGCCCCAGGTCTGCAGCAGGCAAGCTGAAAGCCCAGGAGAGCTGATGATGTAGTTATAGTCCAAAGGCCTGCAGGCCCAGGTCCAAAGAAAAGCCAATATTTAACTTCAAATCCGAAGGCAGTGGGGAAAATAATTTCCCAGCTTGAAGACAGGCGGGCAACGGGAGTTTCCTCTTCACTCAAGGGAGTCTTCTGATCTATTAGGGTCTTCACATGATTACATGAGGCCCACCCACGTGAGAGAAGGCAAATCTGCTTTACCCAGGCTGCTGATTCAGGTGTTAATCTCCCTTCACAGTCACCTCCAGAAAGGTTGGGCCAAAGATCTGAATACTCCATGGCCCAGTCAGATTGACACAGTAGTTAACCACCACCATCCTAAACTGATAGTCCCATGAAACCATAACTCCAATGTCCCCCTCCTCCCACCATTCCACTTTCTATTTATGCATTTGATTAGCTTAGGTACCATAGAAAAGTAGAATTTATACCAGATTTTGCTTTTTGTGTCTGAATGTCTTCACTCGACTCTATCTTCAAGGTTCATCAGGTTACAGCAGGGATCAGAATTTGCTTCCTCCTCCCTGGGGCTGAATGCAGTTCCACTGTGTGTCTAGCACACGTTTGGTTTATCCACTCTTCCACCAATGGACATTTACATCGCTTCCATCTTTTAGCTCTCGTGGCCAATGCTGCTATGAACACCAGTGTACAAACACTTGTTCAAGTCCCTGCTGTCAAGTCTCTGGGGTGTAGAGCTGGCAGGAATGGGGAATTGCTGGATCATATGGTAACTCTATGTTTAATTTTTTGAGGAATCACTACACTATATTCCTGAATTGCACATTTTTAAAATGGTAAGTCTTATGTGAATTATCTCTCAATAAGAAATGTTTAAGCAATGCAGAGGAAACAGTGAAATGTTCTGTAAGATAATTAGCCTGGACTCTTCAAAATACCAGTGCCATGAAAAAATTTAAAGAAAGAAAAATCAAGGGGGAAAGTTGGGAATCAACAAAGGAAAAAAGAAACTCAACGACTGACTACATCCATGTGGAATGTGACTTGCACTGGCAGATAGCTGACCCAGTACCTGTCCCCAATCTTTCTTTCTTTGCCTTCCTCCTCTGTGAAGGCTGGAAGGAAGAGCGGTGGAGGAGAGAATTCTCCGGCCACTCTTGAGGCTCCAGGTTGACCTGTGACAGTCTGGCCACTGAAATGTAATGAAAATCCTTGCCACATTTCTGGGGAAGGTTTTGCTTTCATATCTCCCTCTTGCTTCTGCCTGACAATGCAAAGATGAAACTGGAAATGGAGTAGCCCCCTTCCAACCATGGGGAGCACACTTCAGGATACTAAGAACAGAGGAATGGAAAATTCCTGAGTCCTTGGCAGCTTGGGTCTGCCATGCCAGCCCTGGACTCCCAACCTCAGACTTCTGGTTACATGAGTATTTTTGTTTGTCTGTTATATACAACACCAGGATACACCCTGACATTATCACAAAGGTATGGGGCCCAACCCACTCCAATTCAATCCCCAACACTCACCCCCCACAGAAACCTCCTCACTTCCCTCCACTCCACCTCTCTCTTTAATCCATTGACAGTTTTGTTTTTAAATCAGTGTCCTGTGGATACCTGCCCCACATTCCCCGATGACAGGACCCACTGGGCATGCACTTAAGAAAGTTCAGTCAGATTCATTCCACTGTTCTCCCCTTTGTCGATCCTTTCTTCCAACTATCTGCTATTAGCCTTACACCTCAGTTTTCTCATCTATAAAATAAGGGTAACTATGGTGTAATGGTTATTCTGAATTGTCAAGTTGATTGGGTTGAGAGATGCCCCAAATTAAGAGGCTTCTGAGGGTGCCAATGAAGGAAGGATTAGCATGTGGGACAGTGAACTGAAGTGGAGACCCTCCCTAAGTGTGGGCAGCACTCTCCAGGAGGCTGGAGGCTTGGATGGAACGAAAGTTGGAAGAATAAGGAATCAGCGGTGGACCCAAGCTGGATTCTTCTTGAACCTGTTCTTGATTGCTGCTGTGATCACCAGAGGACATCAGACTCTAGCACCTTCCCTCTTCCAAAGTGGACTCTGCCCAGCGACTCTCCAGAGAGTTCCAGACCTTTGGTCCTGGGTTGGGGTAGCATCCCCTCTTGTTCTGAGGCTTCAGCTTCTTGGACTGTGCAGCTATTGGTGCCTCCAGCTTTCCAGCCTGCAGACGGCCACTGTGGGACTATCCAGCTTCTGGTGATATAGGCCAATCTAATAGATCCCCTTTTTATAATCATACCTATATGTATATCCTGTTGGTCCTGCTCCTCTAGAGAACCCTAGTGGTCTGACAAAGAATCATTGTAGGGTTGACATGAAGATTGAGCGCATTCAGATGCTGACTCTCAAGATGAGAGCCAGGCCCTAAGGAGGTGCTGGGAGGTGGTGGGGTTTGGTCCTGGGCTCTGGAATCATCCGGTTGGAGTCAATTCCTGGACTTCCCACTTGCTAAATTGAAATGTTTGGTAAGTCACTCAACCTCCCCCAGCTCTGTTTGCTCAGCTTTAAAATGACAACGGTGATGACCGTCCCTCAAGCAGAGTATTTTGAAGATCACAGGAGCTATGTAGCTGCTAGCCCAAAGCCGGGCCCACACCCTGTGCCAGATTATCCATCTTTGAAAGTGTTTGCTGCTGATGTTGGTGTTGTTATCTCTAGAATCTTGGGGAAGGTGTTTGATGAATACTTTCTGGAATCATGGATGGATGGATTGAATAAACGAATGGATGCATGGATGGATGGCTGGGTGGATGGTTCAATAGACACACGGATGAACAGAATCTCTTGGAGGTTGGGGAGTAAATAGTATTTAAATTCCCTCTTGGTCTTAGAAGGATTAACAACTCTGTACACACACAGCCCCACCAGCACCTGCCTGCTGTCTCTCTTCTTCCTCCACAGAGTAAACACATACCCTTAATCCACAGCCCCAGTGTACACTGCTGAAAAATCACTCCTTAACAAAACTCTAAAAGAAAAACGCATCTTACCACTGCCACAGGAATTATAGGTTGTCAGCAGCCCAGCAGCAGTACATACTCCTAGACTTTATTTTTAATAATAAAGTTGCTAGGTTCCTCAATCGCGGGAGGCCAAGCCATCTTTGAATCTCCTTGCTGTTTTCTGACAGAGAAAGGGGCCGCCTATAGCACTCTCCCCCAAGCAAGCAGGCCAGCTTCAACCAGACAGTGCCATGAATCAAATTAACTGCTACCTTCGATGTGGGTGTGGAGGGTGAGGGGCAGTGAAGCCCACACCAATCTCGGGCACAAAGACAAACCTCAGCTTGATCCACTGAAAGGTAATTACAGGGACTGTCAGAAGCTGGGCCGGCTTTACTTTAAAGTCGAGGAGACTGCAGGAACCTAAAAACTCCACATATTCAAAAATAATCACTGAATTCCCCACAGTGAATTTGTGGGTCGATCACTCACAGCTCCCGAATAAAGACATCTGCAAAACACTTTGTTTCTTCTGAATGGAACAAAAAAGGGAGTTATTGCTTTTCCAATGACCCCCAAAGGGAAGGGGGCAGAGAACCAGTGCTAATAGCATCTACTACACTCTACGCCGGGCCTTTTGCATGTACTTCTTCATTTCAATTATGCAGCATCTTATGAGTTGACATTGCAGGTCCCCATTTACAGATGAGGAGACCAAGCCTAGAGACGTTACATAATTGTCCCAGGTGAAAGGTGAAGAGGAGATCTGCATAGAACTCATAGAACTCCAGGGCTGGTGTCGGTTCCCAGAAGCCCTCCCTGCTCATCTTGGTCATCAGTGCATCCTGTGGCTCATGCTGCATCTGGCCTGCCACAGACCTGCCCCACTATCCACAATGGTGTCCGGACACATGAACTATCTCACTCAACCAAACACACTCTCAGGCTGAGCTGGCCTGGGCCTGCTGCCCACATGCCCAGGTCAGTATGCCAGAGTCAAGAAAGCTGTTCAAGATCATCCCTCTACACACCGTGTGAATGACTGGCCCCCTGAACTTGGTTCTGGTGTTTGGATCCAGTTCAGGGATAAGACTGATGGTGTAGCCATGTCTGAAGACGTTGACCTAGTGATTCTTGCCACTCCATCCCTCCAGGGCTGCCCCAGCCCTCTCTGGGTCCCTGATTCAGGCCCTTTGACAGATGAAGAAATTGAGTCTTAGAGACTGGCAAGTGAATGAGCCAGGATTTGAACCCAGGCAGTGCGATTACAGAGGCCACGGGCCATCGGCTGTCCAATAGAGTCCTACACACAGGCTCAGGTAGCCAATAGCCTCACTTACTTTGAAACCCAGTTTAAAAAATAATTCAGATACACAGTCTCACAGACTCCCGCTGCCAGACATCATCTTTTAAAACAGCTTGTTTTTACCAACCGACAGGTGTCCGGGTGGCCCTGGGCACAATCAGGACTCATTTCTCTGCCAGGAGGTAGAACCGTCGAGAGGATAGAGGACAAGCCCTCCTGCAGCCCTTGGCAGCCTCCATCCGTCTGGCCGGCTGGTGTCCCTAGCGAGAGCGCTGCGAGCGCCGGCCACTGGGAGCGCACAGCGCGCACCGCGCAGCGCGATTGATTTCCACTCGCTCGCTCCCGGGTCCCCGGAACGCATCAATTACCCGCGCACACGCGGCCCATTCGGAGAATGGATATTACCTTCTGCACTCTCCGCAGAGCCGCGCGTCCTGATCCAAGCACAGATGGAAGACAAGGGCATGGGGTTAATTGATCAAGCGGCACCGACTCCTGTGCGAGGGTTGGCAGAAAATGGTTCATTTCACAGATGCACAGGCCCCTTCCTGGCCAGTCTCCTCTGATTAAACCAGGTCAGTGCCGTGCTTTTGAACAAACACCCCCGAATTTACATGTTCAGGTTCATCTTGTCCCCTCCAAAGTGGTCACCTTGGAATGCTCCACACCCTTCCTCATTCTGCAAACATTCCTTGAATACTGACCAGATACAAAGCATAGTGCTGGGAAGCCGAGGTATACAATTCAGGGCAGCTTGCTTTCTTTCAACCTCTGAGCACCAACTGTGTACCAAAGCCCCATGGCAGACAACGTGGTAGATCTTGTCCTTTGGACAGAACAAGCAAAAGGGTGTGGTGCAGGGTAAAGGCAGGAAGCTGAGGAGGACAGGGTGCAGGTCATGGTGGCTGTGCAAGTTGATATGCTAAAGAGGGTTGGAGGGGGGTTCTACGCCTTAAGCTCAGGAAGGCAAGAAATGTGACATTAATTTTATTTTATGTACATCTATTCCAGCTCTCTGCTTACTGATCTGGTAGGAAATTCTTATTTGGGGTTTGCTTCTTGGCCCCCCAAGATCCTAAGTTCCCAAGGCTCTCACATAGAGCCAACTTGGGTTGATCCAGTGGTTTTAAGTCCACATTGGTTGTCTAAGTCCTTGGGGGTTCCTGGATGGCAATTAACGGTGCCACCCCACTGCCAGACTGGGTTTAGGAAACAGCCTGGATGAGGAGCCCCAGTGTCTGGGGCCCAGCCTTATCAAAACCCCCTAATCATCATCCTGTCCAGTATCTCACCACCTCCAGGAATTCCCTTCTGTTCACAGAACCCCAACCAGCATGTCTTTCCTAGTGTCCTGGATCACCTCTCCCTCTCCCCTCTACCAAGCATGACCCCATTTCCACCTGGCATTACCCTATACTCACCCCAGCAGAGAGTCTAGGTTGTGAGGAAAACAAAATCAGGAAAGAGACCTCTCGTCTTTCAACTTCTGCTTTTGATCTTACAACACAAGCCTCCCTCAGCAAAGAAAGACAAAAAGGCCCTCCACCTTAGAATAGGAAATACAAGAACACAACACAAATTAATGTATTAAGCCATCCCATTTGTCAAAGGAAGACTCATAAACTGAAGTATGTATTTAGAAAAGAAAAGAAAAATGTGCTCACAAAAGAGTGCAAGGGAATGAGACTTCAGATGGACTGGCTTACCAAATACAAACCCAGCCATCATTTTAAGGGAAACAATTGCCAAATCACCAAGCTCGCTGGGTTTCCATTAATCCATCCACAGCGTGAAGTCAGTGACTTTATTGCATCGATCTCATATTCACAAAGGCCACGATCTAGCTTCAGAGAGCATCAGAGCAAGAATCTAGAATCTGGCTGTCTTTGCTAGGGAGTCTAGGTTTAAGGGAAATATTTGAGGACTTACCATTTGGAGGACCCTGATATTTTCAATTTGTCTCAAGGTTTAGGAATATCTACTTGTTTCAGCTCAGCGTCTCTTTTTCTCCCTTGATACATTATGTGAAGTGCTTAATCATTTTGGAAGTAGGACAAAGCACACTAGATGATCTACGGAGAAAATGTAATGGGAATGCCGACTAGTTCATCAGGAATCATAAAAGTATGAGACGTTAACCGTTCGGGTACATGTTAGAGGGACATAGATCCAGTGGCAGTCACCGAGTTCACATTGGAGTGTGGGGGAGGCGACAGGTGGTTGCAAGGGCTGGTTAAAGGCCAGGTTGAGGACCATGGGTGGGTTTCTGTGATACGTCAGCCGCCCCGAATATGCCAAGATGGTAGCTGCATAGTGGCAGTGGCCTCGGAATCCTAAAACGTTATGCAGACACTGAAGCCATTTTATCCAATTTCTCCCAACACAAATGGGGAAACTGAGGCCAGGGAGCTTGGGTGCCCCACCCAATCCTGTCACCTTCAGGTCAACAGTGGTGGCAGGATGAATTTTTTTTAATGGCTAAAAAGACAGTCACAGTCGGATGTGGTGAATCAGGCAAGAATCCAATGGCATGTCCCGCTAATATTTTTGTAAAGATAATTTTTAAAGGATAATTTCAATTTTAAAGACAAGTACCAGAGCGATCTTCTTGTGCTATTACCTGCTGGTGAAGGTCATTCCCAGGGGAGAGACCAAATACTGTGAACAGATTGACTGGAAAGGGACACTGCCTCCCAAAGGGGTCAATACCCATTTTGGTGTTATGCTCTGGGATCATTTTTTTTTCTTTTTTGAGTATTGTTCATTTTAATTAAAAATAATAATCCATGCTCCCTGTGAAACTTCTAAATAATGAAGAAATAAAGAGTGAGGCCTTCCTTTAATAGCTCTCCCCCCATCTCCCCTTCTCCCTGAAGACAGGTGATTTTAGCCATGTGTCTACCCTCCCCCACGTTTCCGTTGTACACATGAGAACACATTAATGAAGGGGGTTCGCCTACTGCAGAACAATTCTTCAGCTTTGATTTTTTTTTTCAGTTGACATCACAAACATCTTTTTGTGTCAGATAGCTTGACCTCCGCTCTTTAAAACAGCTACAAGCCAGACACAGTGGTACATGCCTATAATCCCAGCAGCTTGGGAGGCTGAGATAGAAGGATTGCAAGTTCAAAGCCAGCCTCAACATGTCATGAGGCCCTAAATAACTCAGTTGAGACCCTGATTCAAAATTTAAAAATAAATAAATAAAAATAAAGGACTGGGATGTGGCTTAATGGTTAAATACCCCTGGTACCAAAACAAAATAAAACAAAAATAGCTACAAATTATATTGTGTGGCTGCTCCATGATTTATGTAACTCTTCCTTATTAATGCACATTTAAGTTATTTTCAAGTTTCTTACTAATATAAATAATGCCACAGAGAACATATATTTTTGAACATACATGCCTATATGCTGTGGAACAGATTCCTGGAAGCGAGGCGCTGAATTAATGAGTATGTATACTTGATGTTCTTGGCATCAGCACAGCGCGAGACTCATTTTGTACTACACAAGATATTAATGACCTTTTCAGAATGTTTGTCAATTTACATTTCAATGCGTACTTCCTTTATGACGAGGGAGGCTGAATAGCTTTTCATTTGAGACTCGAGTCATGGTCCATTCAGGTCCTCCAAGAACCAGGTGCCAAGATAGAATTAGACGGTCAAGAGCCTTCCTGGGGAAATGCCTCCAGAGGGGCAGCTGGAGGCAGGAGCACCTCCAAACCAGGATGCAGCTCTGACATTTGCACAAGGAAAGGGGGACAAGAAGGACTGGGTAGGAAGATCCTCAGACCACAGTGCAGGTCTGGTAAAGCCTCATCGGTCCAGTCTGGAACACCCAAGATGGACTTCCAGGACTCCCTCATGCTCAGTCCTTAGCTGGGACAGTGTGGAAGCACACTCTGGTATGACCTTCATAGTAGATCCAAAGATGCTCTAGGTTGAGGCTGTCAATCAGCTCTTCTCCCAGCAGTAGCTTCCACTCTGAAGAGAGACCCGAGCAGCGGACCTCTAGGGCCACTGCTCCAATCTGGTGTTTCCTCTTCTAGAAATTTCCTGACCCCACCCTTGCCGATTTTTCTATTACGTCTTTGTCTTTTTTATGTATATCTTCAGAAATTCATCCATGTGGTAGATTAGCTCTTTGTTGTATCTGCACAAGTCTTTTCTCCAGTTTTTCTTCTACCAGTGACTATTTCACTATATAGAAGTTTTTTACATTTAAAAACTTTGTTCTCTAGTGAAATCTGTTAATATTTTTCTCAATATTAACAAAGGCTCCCGCATCTTACTTAAAAACATTGTCTTCTTCTAATAGAAAGTAAAAAAGAGGAGGATTCCATTATTTTATCTTATATATTCCCCGTCTGCACAGCACATTATTGACCTAAATTTAGTATAAATGATTATATTATGCATCAACCAAAGCTTGATTCCGTTTGCTTCTCATCATTTCCAGTTTTTTACCATCTAATTATTGTAAAATATGCTTCTTTTTGAAATGAGTAATGGGGCTCTATTTGTTCAAGTCCAAGTGCATGATTTCTCCCACAGTGTCATCAATAAGTTTGTAACGCAGGAAGAAAATCAGCAACATGATTCAGCATTTGAGGGAAGAGAATGATACTATTTCCGAGGAGGGCCAGGCTTTGAGATGTGTGAAACCCCAGCCAGCAGCAAGGTGTGGAAGTGGGGAGAGGAACCTCATACCAGAGTACCCCCACATCCAGCCCCGGACAGCTGGAGAGCCAGTCCCAAGCATCGTGGTCCAGCCTGTGCACACCTGGGTCTCCACAGCAGCCTGCTTTTGGTTTTATCCCATAAGCTCTCATTGTTACATTCATGGCTTGGAAGCAGGAGCTTCCTGCGTCTTTAGGGCCCACTATTAAGGAAGTGACCATTGGATATCTGTTATCCCCTGGTCCTCTTTGGAAGGAAGGCCCACCTTGCAGGGGACAGGCCAGCCACAGCCATGTACTTATTTATTCAATTTTATCTTCCAATGTCACTTTCTGTCAGTCCCTGGAGGGGCCTGACAGGGACAGCCTAGCCTGTCCCAGGATGCCCTCTGCCCCACCCACACTTCTTCCCCTTCTCCTACCCAGTCCCCCCGCCCAGGGCCATAGCAATTATTCCCAGACAATTATCAGTGATCGGGGACCATCTTGAGCTCACATTTTTATGTCAGAGTGAATTTAGATTCTGAAGTTGATCTCCTTGTTGTGCTGGTTTTTATGAGGGGAAGATTAAATCATTCTCTGATGTGAGCTTCATTAGGCCCCAAACCCTTGAAGAGTCGTTAAGGCCCTTTCTCATTGAAATGCTCTCAATCTTGGCTAGACAGATATCGGCAGGAATAATCTCTCCATTATTTGGGAGATGAACTGACTGGGGAGCTCCACCAGACATGAGTCTATAGCAACCCTGTTAGCCTGGCCCTTCTGTGGCTTGTGAACCCCAAAGTCTATGAGCGCAACACCAGAGGTCCATTCCATTCTGGAAGAGACATTGCCCATCTGTGTTCCCTCAGGGGATGAGGCTGCCCCGGGTCAGCTTCTTTCTACCATGAGCCCACTGCTGCGGGTCTGATGTGTGAGCTGGGTAGGACTCAGCCCCTGGTCAGGGTTCAGTCTGGGCTAAGGTCAGGGTTCATTGTGGAAGTAGGGTCAGAGTTCAGCAAGGTCATCGTGGTGTCTGAGTGTAGCCTCAGAATCCAGTGGATAGCCAGGATGAGGGTTTAGTCTCTGATCATGGCCAAAGAGTCACGGACTGGCCCTGGCCTGCCATTAGCACTACCTGAGCTCAGGGAACCAAGGATTAAGACTCTGTCTAAGCACCCATCTCAAACATCAGTGTACCTGTTCCTAGTCAGTTGTGCCAACAGCCACCTGGGGCCCCAAGCTAGTTCAGGTAAGAGAAAGCAAATAGTTGTTAGTAGTGTGTGCAGGTAAGGGCAGAATTAGAGATGAAGCAGGGGGAAACTGAGGCAGAACTGAGGAGTCGGAAGGCGAGGGGACAAGCCGAGGACCCATCAGGCCAAAGCAGAGGGCTGCTGCATCATTCCCAACCCTCTCCCAGCATAACTTACCACTGTCCATCTTTCTGGTTTCAGCAGCACAAAGAGCCAGAATTTGGGGTAAAGGATACAAGCTGATGCCGTTTCCTTCCCACTGTGGCTGAAGCGGGAGGGAAATGAGGTGGTTCCTTCTAGCACAACACACACTCAGTTTGATGGGTGACTTTTAGCAAGTCCCTCTTCCTCTCTTGACTTCAAGTTACTCACCTAGAAAATGAATGGCTCATCTGCCATGTCCTCCCGGTCCAGCCAACTGGGCAGACGATGAGAGGAGAGTACAAGTCAGAAGGAGAAGTGTCGAGAAAGGTTCCAGGCGAGACAGAGCCCTGGAGGAAGCTTAGCGTGGCTCAACAGAGTGTGGAGGAGACAGACAAGAACCAAGCATAGAGGGAGGCAGTGTCTAAGCCGGCAGGGCCTGAGGACGGCGGAAAGGCATCTGGTTCTTATCCTATGGGCAATGGAGGGCCTCGGAGCAGGAACCACCAGATCTGCCTTGTAGAATGACGGTGTGGTTGCTGTGTGCAGGTTGGGTCAGAGGGGACTAGAGTGGACAGGAGAGCCATGACGAGGCTGCTGCTGTGCCGGCATCTGGAGACTGGGTGGAGGAAGTGGCAAAAGGTGGGCAAATCTAAGAGAGATTCGTTAGTAGAATCTACAGGCATCTTGATCAGTAGATATGGGGATGGGGGAAGAGTGAAAGGGACCAGGTGGCTTCTAAGGTTCTGGCTTGGACAGCAGGTGGATGGCAGCAGAACTGGCTTCAATGGGAAGTTAGAAGAGCAAGATTGGTAGGAGAGGACGGTGAATTCCAATCAGGATGCGTTAAGTCTAGATGACTATGGGACTTCCAAGGCGGGTAGCCAAGAATGATTGACAACATGGGCCAGAAACGAAGGTAAGCAAATTTAGACGAGGGTACAGATGAGGGAGAATTCCACCATTCCTTAGGGATAATGCAGAGGAGAGAGGCGAAGGGGGTCCCAGAATAGAATCTTGGGATACCCAACATTTAAGGAACCAACAGAGGAAGAGAAGCCAGCAAAGGACCCTGAGAGGGGACAACCAGGTGGGTGGGTGGAATACATGCTAACAGGGCTGGTGAACTGGAAATCAGAGAAAGAGTCATATTGAGTGTGGCCTACGACTGAGGATGTGAGAACTCAAAGGACCCAGTGACCACTGGGTAGTGACTTTAGGGAGAGCAGTTTCTGGAATTCTTCTGGAGCAAAAGGCACGCTGAAATGAATAGAAGAATGAGTTGGGGAAGTGGAAGTCGACAGGAAGTGGAGACAACGTTTTAGGAAAGCTTGCTCTGAAGGAGCTAAGGGTAGGATCACAGAGGAAAAGGGGGAGGGTTTGGGTGGGGGAGACGGGTGTGTTCTAAGCTGAAGAGACCTGGGCATGTGAAAGCACTACTGGGAAGGATCCCGCCAAGGAAGAAATTAAAGATACAGGAAAGACAGCTATTCAGGGAAAGAATGGGTCATGGAGCGCCCGTCACTTACCATCATACAGAGCACTTTCCATACACTTTTAATATTTAATTCCCTCAACCCATCTGTGGTTTCACATAACTATGCTAACTTCCTTCACAGCAGTTACCACAGCCTATAAATTGTTTTAATTATTCTTTGGCTTGTTTATTGACCCTGTTGGCCTCTAATCTCTAAGTTCCAAGCAGGGACTTCCCAATCTCCTTCACTTCTGACTTACCTTTATTTTTTTACACTAGCACTTAACACTATCTGACATTATAATATTCATTTGTTATTTGTCTCCCCACCACCACCACCAAAAATGCAAACTCCAGTGGGGACAGGAGGAAGTCTGGATTGTTCTCTGCCATGCCCCAGGACAGCCTAGCACTGAACCCAGATCACCCCAGGCACATGATAAACACATGTGGAAAGAAAGAGAGAGCCACCTGGGAAATACTTCTGAAAATCACAAAGTACTATTCAAAAGTGAAGTACAAGGGCAAGAACCTAACATTTATCAAGCTTGTACTGTCTCCACATAGTTTCTAAACTTCATGACAACTTCTTGAAGAAGCAACTGTCCTCTTTCCAAAACTGAAGAAATTGGGCTCAAAGAGATTTTAAAATATGATCAGAAATAGCCCTGGTAGCTCAATTCACAATAGGAAAACTATGAACTAACCTAGGTGCCCTTCAACAGATGAATGGATAGAGAGATCACAGTATATATACACAACTGAATATTTCTCAGCCATAAAGAAGAATGAAATTGTGGCATTTGCCAGTAAATGGATGGAGCTGGAAGATCTCATGCTGAGTGAAGTAAGCCAATCCCCAAAAAAACAATGGTCAAATGTTCTCTCTCCTATGTGGATGCTAACACACAATAAGAGAGAAGGAAAGATTAAAGTTCAGTGGATTGCACAAAGGGGAACGAAGGGAAGGGAGGTGGGACGGGAATAGGAAAGACAGCAGAATGGATTGGACAGAACTTTCCTGTGTACATAGATGAATATACCACAGTGTATCTCCATGTGTATCCACAAGAATGGGACCCTAATTAGAATAAGATACACTCTATTTGTATAACTATGTCAAAATTAACTCTACTGTCATGTATAACTAAAAAAGAACAAATAAAGTAAATAGCCCCACAAATATGTGATGGTGTCAGAATTGAAGACCAGGGATGTTTTGTCCTGAGTTGTTTTTGTTTATTACTTTGTTTTTCTCAAAAACATGAGCTTACCAAAATACAGTTGGAGACAGAAGTTTGGGAATGGTCAATTCAGCCTGCATGGCAGATGCTCCTGGCCAGGGCAGCATGGTGAGAAGAGGTATAGGGCAACCCAGGCAATCCTTGGCATAGGCAGAAGAGGGTCCAGGAATAAAGCTCAGAGAGCAAGGGCCAAGGACATAGGAAGAAGCACCCCTTCTCGGCCATGTAGGGTGGAGACAGAAGACAAGAAAAATGAGCTTTTCTGTGTGCTTGCTCGACAGAATATTATACAGCCTCCCTGAATGAGCAAGCTGGCATCTACCACCCAGCCCTGAATCCACTGAAGCAAAGGGAAAGGACACTTGGGCACTCTTAGCTGCTGGCGCCTAATTGTTACACAAGCAAAACAAGCCCAGAGAGTTGCTGGCTGACTTGGAAGGAAAGCAGTCTCCCAACTCCCAGGAAGGAATGGAAGAGAAACACTGATATTATTGAGCACCAGACACTTGGCACAGGCCACCTTATTTAATACAGCTCAAGTGGCATCATCTCTGTTTTGCAAATGAGGAAACAGAGGTTCAGAGAGGCCTGATAATGCCCCCAAGTTAAAGGTCTCACTCCAGGGACTTCACATAGCTCCTCACTGCTGCCTGGAAGAAGTCCATGTTTGGTTCCTCTCTCCTTCCCAAGTCCTGGACAGTCAAGTACAAATGCCTGGCTCATGATTTTGCAATTTCTGTTTACTGTTTTTTTTTTTCCTTTCCTAAGATGTCTGTTTGCAAGAAATAGAAATAACTATGAAGAAAACTGCCGTTAGGGGCATGGATTTGAGTTCCCAGCATTACCATATATTCAAAGTAGATTTCAAAACACCATTTGACGTCAGTGGCATTGCCAAAGGAGGCTGTGTGCCTCCTTCCTCCTACCCTGCCTCAGCCTTCAAGGGACAGCTGAGCAGGAACTAGTCTCCCCACAAGGAGACATCAGCAGTCTTGATTTGAGGACAGATCAGATGATTCTTCCTACCTCCTTCCCCTCCTGACTTTATAGATGGGGAAACTGAGGCTTAGAGAAGAGCAATGACCAGATTATGATGGGATTAAAACCCAAATCCTTGACTCATACCCCACAGTAAATAGGCAACTTCATTAGAGGCCAAGAACTGCTTTTAAGGAAAATGTAAACAGGCATCCTTGTACGGCTGATATTCATTTAATTTTTTTACTTAAAAAAAAAAAAAAAACCCAGCCAGGCTCAGTGGTGCACACCTGTAATCTCAGTGGCTCGGGAGGCTGAGACAGGAGGATCATGAGTTCAAAACGAGCTTCAGCAACCGTGAGGTGCAAAGCAAGTAGTGAGACCCTGTCTCTAAATAAAATAGAAAATAGGGCTGGGGATGTGGCTCAGTGGCTGAGTGGCCCTGAGTTCAATCCCCGGTACCCCCTGCCCCCACCCAGGAAAAAAAAACCCAATGCATATCTTCCAGTGCAAATAGGCAAAAGACTACATCTCCATATAAAAAGAATAAATATCCAAAAAAAAAGAATGTTCTTGACAATCTTTTATAGTTGATCTGCATGATTTTATACCACTCACCAGCCACACTGGCTATATTTTTTTTTCAGGAGACTTTTAAAACACCCAAACTTGCAGACTGGAAATATTGAAGAGTAAATGTCCCTATGAATAATTCTCGGTAAAGTGACTGGAGTGGGTAGATAAATACCCCAGCTCTCTCGCCCCTTAAGTGGAATATGACCATGATCCATGCTCAGTGCTGCCCACCAGAAGCCCCTCAGCAGCCTCTAGCAGTAAGCTGCGATCACCCCCTCCCCAACCCACATCCTCACTCTCTATCTGCTGCTTCCTCAAATTGGCTCCCAAGTAAACCACTTACATCCGCACCCCCGTCTGTGGGAGAGCCCAATCCAAGATATGCACCAACAAATAAGTAGGGTGCTCAGTGCTTGTAGCTCTTTGGAATACATTTAATTCAACCAAAAATTTATTGTCCATTAGCCTGGAATGGGTCAGAAGATATGTCCAAACAACTCATTAGTTTTCCTTTAAAAATAATCATAATAATCAGGATAATGAAAATACTGTCTGAGAAAGTGCAGGGGGGCGAGGCAGTGTTTCAACACTTGGGGCTGCTGATTGCTGTCTCCTTCTGGTCTTGCTGCACATTAAATCAGATTGTTCAGTCCCTTTGCAGAGAAGCCAGGTCCTCAGCCACAATGACCTTCCTTTTAATGAATCCCTGCACCTTTGCTTTTGAAAGAAGGAGGACCTATGGAAATTATGGAATAGATCGGGACTCAGGAACAACTGAGTATTTCATCAATTCCTCCCAATAGGCTTTTGAGGGAGACCAAATCACCTCCACTCTCCAGGTGAGGCAATGGGACTCAGGGGAATCAGGTGACTTGTCCAAGTTCACAAAGTCCAAATCCTTCTGACTCTCAACCCACACTGCTGCCTTCTCCTCAAGCTGTGAGTGTGTGTGTGTGTGTGTGTGTGTGTGTGTTCCTGTGTCTGTACACTGAGATGAGGAGAGTGGGGAGCTGTGGATGCTTATTTAACCTCTGGACTGCTGTCCCCTTGTGGTCTGCAAGTTGGCCATAGAACAGTGGCAGAGCAGGCAGCAGAACATCAGGATGAGACTTAGAGGCAGAATAAACTTGAGAGACCATGAACCAGGACTCCCTTGAGGGAGCTCAGAAATGTCTAGGAGTACTTTAAGAGGGATTCATTCTCTTTATTTAAAAAAAAAAAAAAGTTATGGGCTCTCCTGTCTTAATATTTAAATACACTGAGAAAACAGTAACCTCACAATATAATCATATTATGTGGTCACACGTAGGTGAGGCCCAAAACACAGGCTCCTGTGTGGGATGTAATGACTGGGACCAGCTCAGGGCCAGGTACTCAGCACCGCCTCCCCTAAGACAGCTTCTTCTCACCCTGTCCCGATTCTCGACATTAGAGGCCCCCAGCCCGATTTTTCATCACTAATGCCTGCCTTCCAAGATTCCACACTGACTGCCTGCTCTGTCAAGAAGCTCCACCACAATTTCCAATCCATCAACACTTAACCACGAGGCCAATTTGCCCAATACACTGTCTATTTATTTTCCAGGCTGCAGTCTTTATGATGCATATTCCTGAGGCAGTTAATTTGCTCTTGAATGCATCTCTTTGTGTATTGGTTACCCATTTCATTAGCTTGGATATTGAGACTGGCTGGGACATGTGGGGGGTTTTCACGGAGTGAAAGAAGGTTTTTAATAAGCCCCATCATCGCTGGCTTTGTGGTGCCATTTGATGAGCAACAAATGTATTCATTTGGCAGCTGCATTCCTTAATCAGGTATTCACTGGGTAACAGTGTATATAAATATGGAGAAACTCAGAGTCTAGGGAACCAGTGCAATCATGTTCTATGGGGACTGGAGCATATTCTGTGTTCACCTTTGGCTTCCAGGCAAGGGCTCCTCCCTGCTGTATGTGGGCCTCTGAGTTAAGCTTGTACCACCAGCTATGGATCATTGCCATCTTCCAGGACCACCCCAGGAGCTGCACCCACCAAAGGATGCTGGTTCTCCCTTCTACATCAAAGAAGCCCCCCCATGTTGGTTTCCTTGACCACGGATGCTTAGCCTTTCTTCTGGATTCCATCCTTTTTGCCCTCAAACTGTCCCCCAGATTTGAAAAACAAAATTACTAAAGTAGGTTAGCTCTTAAGCTATATTCTAATGATCAGAACAAGAAAATAAATTTCCACTTTCTCAAATTCTCAGATGATTAAACATAAAAACAAAAAAAAGACACAACTCTTTAGAAGTTTGCTGACTCTCGGTCCAGCGTTTGTGTCTGGTCACAGTTACGAAATAAGAAGTGGCTTTAATAATGAGGGCATCTTGGCCCTTGGACTAAGAGCAGGTGTAGAAGTTGCTTTAAGAAACAGTCAGATTTATGTCACTGCTTGCATTACAGTGGCTTCCAACCTTAGATATGATGTTTAAAATGTCAAAAAGATTTTGTCACAAAGTCCTTTGTGGTTGCCGATGTCACAAGGATTCTCAGGTTACGGGGACTATAGAGCCGAGCGTGCCAGGAATTCAGTCTTCTCTGCGGGTTCAACCAAGGCCTTGTAATTCAAGGAGATTCATAATCCCCCTGAAAAGAGAATGGGTCAGAAATGGCATCCATCCACCCACACCTCCCAGGTCGCGCTTTCCTTCTGCAGCCTTCCTAGTGGCTTGTAAAGAGAAGTGTCTTCATGCCAGTTATTCAAACCCTCTGCACTCCCCCTCCCGAGCACCTGATGGCCACTACATCCTACTAGTTCCACACTCCGTCTCTGACACCCTGGCCTCTGCTCTGGCCTTCAGTCTCCCCAGGGTGACGCAGCGCCTGCTAACCAGTTCTCCTTTCTTGCTTTTTACCCAACACCCTGCTCTGCACGCGGAAGCCAGGTGAAGGTTCCAAACGCATGGAAGTAGTTACAGCAGTTCATGTCTACAGCTCTCCATGGGCTTCCCACTGACCTTAAGACAAAGTCCCCAACCTTTGGTCTCCAAAACCCTGCACACTGTGGCCGCTTCGGCCACCGCTGTCCTCTTCCCTGTACGCTTCCCCTCGCTACAGTCACTCTTGGGGTAACACAGCCCTCTCCCTAGAATGCCCTTCCCATGCTCTATCCCCCTTCACCGAGTTAATTCCTCCTCCAGGTCACCACCTCCCAAAGGCCTCCATGGAGAGGGCAGTGGGGTGATTGACAGGCACCAAAGCTGCAATGGAAACCTTCAGGATCTCGGTCTGAAGCCAGAGCAGTTCCAAAGGATGACTCTGCTTTGTTAAATTTGTAGATCTCAGGGAATTCACTCGTGGTAAAAGAGGGGAGAGAGAGAGTCAGTGAGGGCCACCACATCTCCCCCAGATGGGTCACTCCTGTGATTGGCCCTTCTGCACTCAATGATGAGCTACAAATGGTGAAACCCACTACAAATGGACCATAAACCCTGTCCAAAGGGGGGAGTGGCCTCGTGCTCTCCATCCCTGGCCCCAACCACGGTAAGGAACAGATCAGGCTGGTCACCAAAGGCTGCGGTCGAGAGATCAACTGAAGTTCTCAGCCTCTTAACTCATTCCAGCCATCTTTATACAATCACCAACAAGAGAAGTTATCTGTAAATTTCCGTTGAAAATCGGAGAAAAATGGGGATCGTCAACTAAACCGTCTATCCCTGCCTTTCATCTCAGCTGGAGGCAAATTCTTCAGTTTTCAATGGACCTGGAAACAAGGCCTTTCCCCTGAAGACACTAAGACTAGGTCTCTCAGGAGGGTGAAGACAAGGATGTGTGTTCAAGCACGCACGCGCATGTGTGTGTACGCGCACACGTGTGCATCAGTGCTGCCATTGACAAGGAAAGTGCGATCCACCCAGCTGGAGTGTCTGATTGCTGTTACATCCCTCCTCCTAGGGTCTTGCTCGCACATCTGGATTCTCAGCACGTTAAAGAAAGTGCTAATCAATCAAGGGCCCAGCCTCTGTCCAGCTACTTCCAGCTGTAGGGGGAAACGCCTGGGTGTGCCAACAGAACAGAAGCCCTCCCTCTCCCTTCTCAGGCCCTCCGGGGCCTTTCTGAGACGATGCCTCCCCTCTCCCAATCCCAAGGGAAGAAGAGGGGCAGAGAGAGCAGAACGGCAAAGGAAAAAACGAGCAGATGGAGGCCACCCATCCCAGCTGCTTGCAGCAATGAACAAGGAAAACCAATCTCCGGTTGGAAAGGGGAATGTTTGCAGGGACTTGGCCAGGATTCTAATGAAAGGAGCAAATTTATTAAATGTTGTGGAAATAACACCAACCTTTTTCTCATATCTGGAACTGCCCAAACCCCTCATTATAGGCACACACACTGTCAAAACAGGCCCCGGATCAGTGGCAGGCAGGATAAGGTCTCTAAAGTGTAGGGAGCTGGGGCATCCAAGGCCACTGCCCAAGGGACGTGGCGGGCTCAGTCATGGATGGTCTCATCCAGAAGGAAGTGCACCTGGACCAGAATCCAGAATATAGGAGATAAGATATCAGGCAACCAGCAGCCCTGGCTTCTAGGGGTGTGTTTCTTGCTTAAAGGAGCAGAGGAGTAGGAATCAGGAGACCAACTACTCATCCCCTACAAAAAGTTCTCCCTGACTTCCTCTCCAGGGGCCAGTGCCCCTCCAGTGGGCCCCACATCCTCTCCAGTTAGCTCTATAAAGTGCACCACACTTGACAACTGATGGCCTTCCTAGCCATCTCAACCCCAGAGATCTCCTGATTGGCCAGAACCACATGTCACAGGATGTGCAGGATAAAATGGAAAGGTGGAGTCCACCATTCATGTAGCCTGTTTGGGAAACAAAAAGGTCCCCCTGGGACCAAAAGACAGACCATGGTTTTCTGCTCAATGTTTGGCTATTCCATAGGCCAGCAGCGTGTCCCCTGGGCTTTGTTACACAGGCAGCATCTCAGGCCACACCTGGACCTTCAGAGTCAGCCTGCTACCAAGATCCCCAGGTGATTTGTATGTTCATTTTCATTTGAGAAGCAACAGACTGGAGAGTTGAACTTGGATCTTTGGGACTCTCAACTCAGACCTCTTTGAACTCCCACAATCTCATGGTGCTTTGAAAATCACACAGCACTCTGATGTTTTCTCTTTAGGCTTCCCTGGCCTGAGTTGACTTGAACAGGACAGGAAGAGACAGAAGCCTAGAACTCATTAACAGAGAGCCTACTCTAAGGCAGACCCAATGCTGCAAGTCAGCGCATGAGTCTCTTCTGATGGCATCGGCGCAGGACTGAGGCCTGGAGAATAACGAGCACCATTTTCAGGTAAAGGGAGACTGAGAAGGTTGAGCGTCTTTCCCAAGGCCACTCCATGGCACTGGTTTGGCTGCAAGAAACAGACTAACTCAAGCCCAAATGCTAACTCAAGCCCAAATGATTATTGTAAAGAAAATAGATTACCCAAAATCCTACAGCAAGAAACACAAGATCAAATCTTACCTCGCCTTAAAGTGGATACCACTTGAGTCAAGTCATCTGAGTCTGTTTCTTGGGACTCCAACTTGCCCCTGAGATGAGGTTTCCTGTGCAAGTGATTTACTGCAGGAGCTTCTTAGGAGACAGGTAGAGAGGGGCGCAGAGGGAAAAAACAAAGCTAAGCCAGGATGTCCTCTCAGGGGGAGACCACCTCTACTCAAGGCAGCTTGAGTATGAATGGTATCACAGAGGCAGTCCCCACTTGAGGCCAGGAGGCTGCCCTCTTGTACCCCATGTCGGCCACTGGCAGCTGGTTGCTGGAGGAGGAGGTAAAGGGAGACTGAGAAGGTTGGCCAGGAAGCCATTAGGTCAAGGATTTCTCTGGAGAAGGGAAAACTTTACAGCACCAGCAGAGACACTCATAGTAGCTAGAGGGATGGGGCACCAACACTGAGTGGTCATGTGTGCACGTGTGCCTGTCAGGGACACTCTCAACTCTGTGCCCTGCTCAGCTGTCTCCCTCTCTGAAAGCCATTCTCCTTCTCCTTCTCCATTCTCCTTGCCCTCTTTTGCCTTCTAACTCTGGTTTGCAGGTGCCCCCAAAATAACCAGCCTGACACCACCTCTTGACCAAAAGCCTCCCACTCCCTGTCAAACCTCGGGTCCATATTCCCGAGAGAGAAATCTGATTGGCCATGTTAGTGATGGGTCTCAGCCAATAGATGGGACACTGTCGTGTAACATGTCCACCCCAGCCAATCATCAGAGGGTTCAAATGACATAATGAAACTGACCAGGAGAACTGCGGGTTGAGCCTGTTCTTAGTTAAGTCCTAGGTAGAACAAGCAGTGACGGAAAGTTCTAGTCCTGCTCAGCAGCTGGAACTCAAACACACATTTCCCTGATTCCAAAGATTGCATCCCTCCCCCATGATTTTCCCTTCATTGTGTAATAATTCAGATTGAAACTTCCCCCTGGGTCAAATCTCAGCTCTACCACGGGCGGGTGAAACCTCAAATTATTTAATTTCTCCATGACTCAATTTCCTCAGCCTGGAGGTAATAATAATAATACCTGCCTCCTAGGGTTGCTGGAGTGCCGCAGCCCGGCTGGCTGGGCAAAATAAACGGAGGGTGACGAATAACTTGTGTACGTTGATACAGCAGGAGTAGGAGCCGTTTATTGTAGGACAGGAGCAGTATTTATACATTCCACACAGCTTATCTAATTAGCATAAACTAGATACATCAGTCAACCAATCAGGAATCTCTACACCTAATGGCTCGGTTTTGTTACTTCTCAAACCACTCCCTCTGACATTTTGCCAGGCACCATCCAGAATTGTTTACGAACTTTAACATTCCCCTGGCAAAATGCCAGGTGTTATTTTGACTTGTTTACAGACTCTAACACTGGAGGATTAAATGGGTTAATATTTGTAAAACACCTAGAATAATGCCTAGCATACAGTAGGCATCATTGAAATTGTTGCTAAATAAATATCATAAATGTCTTCCCCAGCTCTCAGCAGGCACAGGGATCTGAATGGGGCGGCCCTGTGCGGTGGAAACCGGCCAGCAACCTAGAGACTGCAAACATGTTGAGCTGTCTGGGATCAAGCCCTGGGAGACAGACAGGAATGTCAGCATGTGACTCAGGCAAGAAAGGCTGGGCTGTCGCCTCTCCAGAAACAAATGCCATGGCAACTCGAGATGGCCTGGAGCAGGAGACCTGTCAGGGCCCTCAGGAATCCCTGGTAGCAACGGTGACCGATGTTCCCAGCATCCTGCTACAGATGTGAAGGTGCTTGTTGTGGGTTGGATTATGTCCCCAAAGTTCATCTGTTGAAGTCCTAATCCCCAGTATCCCAGAAGTGACGCCATCTGTAAGCAGGGTCTTTATAGAGGTAAGGAAGTAAAAATGAGGTCTGTAGGGTGGGTTCTGACCCAATAGGACTGGTGTCCCTATAGGAAAGAGAAATCTGGACACAGACACACACCGAAGACAGGAACACACAGGTAGAAGATGGCTGCTCAGAATCCAAGGTGAGAGGCCTGGAACAGATTCTCTCTCCCAGCCCTCGGAGGAATCCACCTGGCAGACACCTTGATCTCAGACTTCTAGCATCCAGGACTGTGAGACGACGTATTTCTATTATTTCAGCCACCAGTGTGTGGTGCTGGGTATGTAGCCTGGGTACAGTGCCTTAGACTGCCCAGGCCTTCATAGGCTTTGGCTAAGTTATCTTCCCACCTGTCCTGGGAGGTAGAGACTGTGCTGTGTCACCTGACAGAAAACTGAAGCTCAGGTGAGTACTCTGTCTACATCACAGTGGGTAAAAGGCAGATCTGAAGCTTGGACCGTCATTGGAATAAACAAGGCCTGGCACCTGTGAGATGCTCACCTGGCACCCAGGAGGCACTCACTGGGCACAGGAGGCACTCACCTGGTTGCTGCTGGAACACCCTTCTATTCTGCTCCCTCTTGGGACCAAGCTGACGACCCATCCTATAAAGCTTTGAGAAGGAGTCAGAACTATCCCAGGGCTGGGCACATCACAGCTAGACCTCCAGGAGAAGCAGGAAGCCTAAGCCCTCTCTGTGTCAGGCCCCAGGAAGGAGAAGGAGCTGGCATCACAACCTCTTTAAGCACTTCTCACTTCCTGGTTCTGCGCTGTCCTCCGGGGCACGGTCTGTGAACAGCCTCCTTCTCTCCCTGAGCCCCTCCTTCCTGAAAGAACCCCAGAACGGCTCTTAATTATCCCCCTGAAGGGGAAGCCTCCATTTCAGGGCAGCTTTTATCCCTGTAGAAAATTGCCTGCAGCACACTAAAATAAATTCACCCACAGCCCCACTGGGCTTTCATATCCAAGGTGCAGAGTGGACAATGCCATCCTTTTGCATAAGAACCGGGAGATCTACCAACAAAAGGGGCCCAGCAAACGGGCATCAGAGAAGAAAGGAGAGGTGCATGCCGACCCCAGCACACACTGCTTTCTCTCCTAAATTACTTCTTTTTAATGTACATATAGTGAGGTTTTTCTGATTATGAGGAAAAAAATGTTAATTTGCAGAAAATTGGGAAAACACAATAAAAACACAAAGAAGAAAATTTAAATCACCCGCAATCCTAACTCTCAAAGATAACGACTGCATATATAGGGGGGAAAAAGGAATTGTGTGTATAGGTACTCACAGGCATGTAAAATTGGTCCCAATTTTTTTCCCCTGCTTTTTCTACTAGATATGCTGTAAAATTTTTCTATGCAGAATCAAAGACTGCTATTTGTTTTCCAATGTCTATTCTTCTGTTCTCCCTCTAGTAACAGAAACCATTAAACATTTTTATTATTGTCTATATATGTGTATATATATATTTTTGCATTTATACTTCCCAGTCTGCCCTGGCAGCTAGATGTGACCATGTGATCAAATTCTGGCCAGTAGAAGTCGGGGGGTTTACTACTTCCCGATTTATACTGAAAGAAAAGGACCTGCCCTTCATTACCTTCTTTTGCTACTTTCAGCTAACAGGAGTGAGGATGAGTGGGGTCAGTCTTGGACCAACCTCTGCACGGTAGATAACAGGATAGAAGGAAACTGACCAAATAGCTTGCTATATGAAAACAAGGTAGACTCTAACAAGATAGAAGGCGATATAGCAAGATAGATAGACTGATAACAAGACAGAAGGCAGAGCCACAAAATGGGAGAAGGCTGGGTGCCTGAATGATCTCATGGAACAGAGTCACTGTAAGCCCTGAATTGACCATCTCCAAATTGCTGCATGAAGAAGAAAGAAAATTCCATCTTAATGAATTCATTATTTCTTAGGTCATCTTAATAACAGCAGTATTTATATTCTAACACATATCTCCAGAACTTCCTCTACAATGTTTTTCTAAATGCTTGATGTCCAAATTTACTGAATTGAACTAATTATTATAAACTATTGGTCATTTGCTTTCAAACTTTTTCTTCATAAATACCACTGTCGTGGATATTCTTATATATAAACCTTTGGATATGTTTCCAATATTTCTTGGGATATACTATAGAAGTTCCATTAATGGTTCAAATAATACAAACTTGAAAAAATGTTTTCAAGAGTATATGTTTGTTGCAGGGAAGGTAACTTGTTTGAACTTCCACTCGAACTTCCTCCTATACACAATTTTATTTGAATAGGTGGTGTCATGGTTTGGATCCTAAATGCTCATGTGTGATGGCTTGATCCCCAAAGCAATGTGTTCAAAGGTGGGGGTCTTTGGGAAGTGACTGGATTAAAAGGACTCTGGCCTCATGAATGGATTAATCCATTTACAGATTCATAATATAATGGGGTATTGGGAGGTGGGGGAAACTTGAGGAGGTGGGGTCTAATGGAGGAAGAAAGTCATTGGTGGCATGTCCTTGAAGGGTACAGTTTTCCTCACCCTCTCCCCACTCTCTCCTACCTTCTCTTTGCTTCCTGGCCACCATGAGGTCAGCATCATTGCTCTACCACACACTCCCCACCATGATATTCTGCTTCACCAGAAACAACAGGGTCAAATGACCATGGCCTGAAACCATAAGCTAAAGTAAACCTTTGCTCCTTAAAATTGATTTGTCTCAAGTATTTTGTCACAGTGATGGAAAACCAATACAGGTTGCAAAGTTTACCCCATATTTATTTGTATTACCCACTCCCTCCTATATTTATGGGAAGGATCATAATTAGTCACAAAGACTCTGAAGCCATCTCTCCTAAGTTCACGTATGTGTAACCTTGAGAAAATTACTTCTCCTGTTTACTGTCTTCATTTTTTAAATAGAGGTTCTAAACGTACCCACCTTATAAAGATAGGAGAATTCAATGAGTTAATATGAGAAAGCTTTCAGAGTTTACCATACAGGAAATACTCCCTAACCTTGGTCATTATTAATTTTATTGTTTATAGAATTATGTATGGCACTTGCTTTGTGTTCAAAAATACATTTAGATTTGTGCTAGATTTAAACTATTTCATTTCTCTCTGACCACCAGTGATAGACTCAGTTTTCCATTCTTTAACAATTCATTTCATGCCTCAATATGTTGCAGTGTATTTTCTAGTAATTTTTAAAAATACAAGTGGTATAATTCAGTCTCTGCATACCTGAGAACATTTTTAAATTGGCCTCCAATACAAACAACCTTTTGTCTGAGCTTAGAATTTGGTGCGGGTAGCTTTTCTTGTCCTTCAAAGCTTCAGGTCTGATGTTCTATCTTCTTCTATATTCAATGTTGTGGAGAAATTCGCTGTCAAGTCCGTCTGATTTTTCTTCCTTTGTTTCTTTTTGGAATGCTTACCTTCATGTATACTTGTTGGAGTGTTTCTTTTTTCCTCGAAATCTGTAAAATCTTTTCTAGCAGTGACTAGGGAATAGTTTCTTTGTCTCATTTACATAGGAAGAGCTCCCAGCCATAGAGTCCAGCTTTTCTTCAGCTCAGTTAAGCTACACTCTACCATTAGATGTTGCTGCTGTTGTCTCTTGCTCAACAACCAAGTTCTACATTTTGAAACTCCTTGTATCCTTTCCTGTGTTTGTCAGCTTTCTATCACTATAACAAACACCCAAGACAATCAACTTATAAAGAAAAAAAGGTTTACTTTGGTTCACAGTTTGGGAGTTTTCAGTCCATGATGGATTGGCCCCACTTGTTTGGGGGCCTGTGGTGAGGTAGCCCACCATGGAAGGAGCATGTGGGAGAGAGGAAACTGCTTACCTCTTGATCTGGAAGCAAAAGAGAAAGAGGAAAAGGTTGGGCATGCCTGCTACGAGCTAAAGAACTCCTAGTAGGCCCCACCTCTGAAAAAGTTTTCACAAACTGTCTACAGCACATCTCAGGACCAACCCTTTACTGCTTGGGACTCTGGGAAACATTCAAGATTTAAATTCTAGTACTTACTTATCCATCATCCTTCCCCCGATCACTCCCAGCTCTTGGGTTCTGGGAGAACTTCTCTGTCATTGAGTCTCACTGATTCCCTTTAAATAGCTCTTAAACCTGTCAACCTCTCTCCATCCCAACTACCCCACCTTACACAGCTCTTCCTGCTCTTATTCCTGTACCTCTACAGTTCATTCTTCTTCTTCTTCTTTTTTTTAAATCAACCCTGCCTAGATGTTTGAATAGCCATCTTGGAGAGGAGGGAGAGCCCTTCCTTCAATTTCCCCAAAAGGGAGCCTTAAGACCAGAGGGCCACATCTTCCTATCAAATTTTTCCTAGCCATTGCTATCTGCAGCCGTGAGTTCCCTCAAGCTACACTGAGGCCCCTGTGCCTGGAGCAGAGTTTCTCAACCTCAACACTGTTGACATTTTGGGCTGGATAATTCTTTGGTGTGGAGGCTGTTCTGTGCACGTGAAGTTATAATTCATTCTTGGCAGAGTAGGAGAAAAGAGCCGTCTCTTTCAAAATGTAAATGTGTCATTTTTCTCTCATCTTGTAACATTCTTCAGTGATTTCTGTTTGCATTTACAATAAAATCCAGTCACCCCAAGACCTCAAAGAAAAATTGCATCATTTAACCCTGTGGGTCTTAAAAGACGTCTGCCAACCTTCCGCACTCTGGCCTGTTGGAGTTGGCAGCATTCTAAAATGGGCCCAGCCTTGGAGAGGCAGGGAAATTCTAATGAAGGTAAAGTGTCTCTTAAACCCCAGGTACATCTATCAGGACAAGGATGAAGCAAGGTGAAGATACAGAGAGTGAGACCTTGGTGTGGTAGAACAAGTGGCCACAGTCTTGAGGGGCCAGAAGGTTCCAGGTTCTACAAATGTTTCTGCATAAGATCCAGAATAAAGAGTGTATTGTGCACCTACTATGGGCAAATAATGTTCCATGTTTATATATATATGGCTCACTTAATCTCCATGTCTTTATATTCCCATTTTAATTTTAAAAATAGGCTCAGAGAAGGTAAATGACTTGCCCAAGACCCTTATGGCTAATAAGAAGTAGAAACAAAGATAGAACAGAAGCCTGAGTGATTTCAAGGTTTCTGATCTTTCTGTGTATTTTATGGCCTTTCTAACAGGTGAATCCCAGCATGCTGCTGGGGACAGAACCATGTGGAAGTAGATGACATTAATAGGTTCTCAAGATGAAGACAAGTTCTTGCATTTTTCCAAAGACTCCCTTATGTCAAAGCAAGTTAGGTTGTGGCTGAAATAATAAATAGGTACCAAAATGTATCAATTCAAGCAGATATTTCTGACTGAAGGACAGCCTTTTTCTGTATTCCCACTTATCAGTCCACTATCCTTGTCATCATACATATCCACCCCGAGAATGAGGCCCTTCATCATCTTCTCTTCAAAAGCAAATGATCCACTCAAGGACAAGATCCTTAGAGATGTCAGAGTAAAGAGATGCAGGGAGCCTGGGTCCAGAGTCACTACATGGACTCACTAAATGCCCAACTACATTGTGTCTTGAGCAAATAAACCTTTTTGTTACTGAAAAGTCACTGCAATTTTAGAGTTGTTTGTTATAGCAACTGGAATTATTTATACTGACTAATATAAGTGATATTAAAGGCTTTAACACCGAGACTGCAAAAGCCAGGTCCATATTCAAGCTGGCATCATGTTAGGTTAAGGACCCCTTCCCCAATGGGACCCTGCCCTGGTGACTCACAGCTAGTCCTGATTCAGGCTTTAGCTCTCTGTGGAACTCAGAAAAAGTCACTTCTCCCCTCCAGGCCTCAGTTTCCCATATGCAGATAAGAGTTTTGTCTTGGATGATGGCAGGGAGGGGCTCGGAGAGCAAGTCTCACTACTGCCTACAGCCTTTGTGCATCATTTCACAGTGACTCCAAGCAGTCACTGCACCCTTGGGTCAAAGAGTTGTTCATTGTAAAAGGAGGTGCAAAACTTTTTTTTCCTAAAAAAGAGTCATTCCAGCTGATTATATAATCATCTACATTTAGAATGACTTTACGGTAACCATGGCAACCATGGCATGTGTGAGGTTCCAACTTAGTTCTAAATTTGCTGATGAGGATGAAGAAACAGCTCTTTGTGTGGACTTGAAGGGCCTGGGGTGGTTCTGTTCCTTCCTCTCTGAGGCTCAACTTGGCCCCTGTCCTAAGGATCCAAGGACAAGAAGGGAAGAGCTTTCCTGGGGGAGGTGACCGATATTGAGGCTGAATTTTGCAAGATGAATTGCGATTTTTCAGGCAGAGAAGGGGGTGGGAATCATACACGGGGGACAGAGCACATGCAAAGGCCTGAGGGTAAGACACCTGGAGGGGACAGGAAACAGCAGATGGGCCTTGCTCAGGCCTAAGTGTGGGCAGGTGGGCAGTGGCTGATGAGGCGTCTGGGGAGGTAGATTGGAGGTCGGTCATCAAGGCATGCGGATGCCAAACTCAGGACTTTAGACTCAGCTCTGAAGAGTCCACAGGAGGATACAGGGCTTGCTAGAAAGGTTCCTAAAGGAAGGTGCTCAGCTCCTCTGCCCCTCCCTAGATCTCCCGAGTCAGCCTCTCCCAGGGCAGGACCCAGGCATTTATATTTTTAAAACCTTTCCAACAATGTGATGGGTCCTCAAAAAATTAAAAATAGAACTACCATATGATCTGGTAATCCCACTTCTGGTTATATAGCCAAAAGAATTGAAAGCAGTATCTCAAAGAGACATTTGCATACCCCTGTTCAAAGTAACCGTCTTCTCAACAGCAAAAAGATGGAAGCAACCCAATCTGTATTGATTGACTAATAGATAGAGTGGTATATATACATGTAATGGAATATTATTCTGCCTTAAAAAGGAAGGAAATCCTGGACATATGGTATAACATGGATGAGACTGGAGGACACATGGTAAGGAAAACCAGCCAGTTGTGAAAAAACAAAATACTGTGAGATTCCACATATACGAGGTATGCAGATAGTCCAACTCATAGAGGCAGAAAATAGAAGGGTGATTGCCAGGGACTGCAGGGAGGGGAAAAGAGCTGTTGTCCTGTGGGTATAGAGTTTGTTTTGCAAGATGAGAAGAGTCCTGGAAATTGCTCTCACGGTGATGTGAATGTACTTAACACCACTTCACCATTTAGAAATGATTAAGATGGTAGATTTATGCTATGTGTTTTTCCTAAAATTAAAAAGAAAAAACAAAAAATTTTCCAGGTGTGTTTGCAAATTAGAGGAGGGGGTCATGTGAGATTAAACCTGAAGGTGGAAGGCAAGGTGACTGACTGAGACTGTCACAGTAATCCCACACGAGGAGTTTAGGCTCTGGTGCCCTGAATGAAGGGGCTGGGAGTGGGAAGGGGCTGGGAGTGGGCAGCGGCAGCTAGAGAGGCCTCAGGGATGGGGTTTCACTATTCCCACTCCACGAGTCAGGAAATGAGGCTTGGGGAGGTCATGACCTTGCAGCAGGTTCAGAGTAGGTAGGTGGCACCTAGGTAGGCCCGATTCCAGAGGTCAATCACTGTCAATCACACACAACTCACTGCCCCTTAAGAAGGCAGGGGCTCACCGCCTGTCCAAGAAGCACATCAAAATATGTGTATGATTTCAAGAAAAGGGATTCTCCTGCTGGGGGGAATGGCTGAATGGCCTCCAGGCCAGGTCATGGGGACTTGGTCCTAGCACAGGACAGGGAGACCAGTCCTGAATGTCCAAGATGCCTATGCTCCAAAACCTCTGGTGCTGGACGCGGTGGTACACACCTGTAATCCCAGAGACTGAGAGGCTGAGGCAAGAGAATCTCAAGTTCAAGGCCAGCCTCAGCAAATTGGCAAAGCCCTAAGCAACCTAGTGAGACCCTGTTTCAAAATAAAAAATAAAACAGGATGGGGATGTAGCTCAGTCGTAAAGTGTCCTGGGCTCAATTCCCAGTACTAAAAAAATAAAATAAAATAAGAAGAAAAAAAAGACTCTGGCTTCTAGACCATTGCTTTTGGGAACCAGAACCTTCCCTGAGCTTGGGCAGAGGAGGCACCAGACACCAGCAGGAACTCCGCAGGACATCCCACTCTCCCTTCTCCTCCCTTCTTAGTGCACTGACTTTTCCTCTGAGAGAAATTCCTTTCCTCCCACTTCCCCACACCTGTTTAACCCTTACACACTCTTAGGATCACAGCTCTAACTGTAGAGAAACATTCCTGCATGAGCACACACCCACACACGTGCACACACCCACACGGGCACACATGCAAAAGGTACACGCACACACCTACAAAAGCACATGCATAAGCACATGAGTATGCACATGCGTATTCATAAGTGCACACAAACACACACAGGGATGCACATATACAGGTACACACACAAGCACATGCTTGTGTGAGTATGTGCACATGCACAAATATGCAAGCACACACATACCCACACACGTTCTTGTGTGTGCAGACACATGGTCTCACAAACACTCTCAGGCACTTGCCTGCCAATGCACATGCATGAGGGCACACTTGCACACACACACACACACACGCACATGCACACACTCACCAGATCAAGCCAAGGCTACCTGTTGTTCTTTCTCATAGTCCCTGTGCACCATCTACCAATCAGCAGGGTCCCCAAAGACACAGGGCACAGCCAGCCTTTGGACGCTTAAGAGGGGCTAAGTACAAGGATAAGGGTGTGGTGACCAGAAACAACAGGATGACTGCCCAGAGCTGCATAGAAGCTGCAGCCTTCAATAGGAACATAGCTGCCTGGGTGACCTGGGGACGACACTCTGAGGGCACTTCCCTCACTCCCTGTTTCCTACCAACACCCAGCCCCGCCCCACCCATCCTGAGGGCAGAAGACAGAAGCAGACAGGCCTCTGGGGAGGGAAGGACCCTGAGAAGCAAACTCAGGCTCCAGTTCGCCTTCAGAGCTCAGACTGGGCCTTTTAATGAAAGTACCTAAGTGTGTGCGATTATTTAAAGCCTGTCTGGCCCACTGACTTTGTACTCCACGAGCACGGGGGACGGTCACCACTTGCTTCCTAGCAGCCAGCGTAACACCTGCACATAGGAGGCATCCGCTGAACATTCACTGAGTGGATGAATGAAAAACTAAATGGCTGAACGAATAAGCAAGCTCTTCCGTTTGGAGAGTAGACACACACACGGAAAGAAGGCCCTGGGATCCCTCGGGACCAATCATTCCCCTTCAGGCCCAGAAAACTGAAAGGGTTGTCACTGAGCATCAAATGAGACCCTCAGCCCCTTTGCACCCCGTCTGGGCCTTCACCCTGTCCAGGTAGGGTGGGGTAGATCACATTCCCCTGATGTTCTATTTCCTCCCCACCAACTGATTTTGGACCCGACCACCCATGGCCCCAGACTCAATAGGGGACCCCAGCCCTGCTACACCAACTCCTTGGTTAGGACCTGCAACACCCGCCACGTGTGACCCCCGCAGGTGTGCAGCGATCCAATGGACCTGAGGTATTGTGCCTCCTCTGATGGTGTGGTTAGGGCCATGGGCTGCCCACCTACCACCACTATCTGCCTGGCCTGTGGCCAGACTGCACGGCACTCTACGGGGCCACACCAGCCCAAACCCACTGTCCTTCTCTCCGGACTCTTGCTGGCCATTTCTGAATAGCATTCAACTCACCGAGATACGTGGCAAGAGAAGGTTCTCCAGATCTACAGGCTTCACTCCTGAGACAAGGTTTAGGACAATAAGGCCTGACTTTGTTTTCTTGTCACCTCTCTCTGCATAGAGAAGAAATCAAGTCTGCTATGTATGGTTGAAAAAGTTGTTCAGTGCACAAAGATGCCCAGCTGAGCTGAACAGCAAACGTTGAAAACAGCCTATGCTTCACCATCCGGCTATGCCCAAGCATCACCTGGGTCTGCCCAAAGGAGGGATGCTGTTCTCTAATTTGCACTAAGACGCCATATGCACTGGAGGGCCACCCTGAAATAAATCCTACGTGAAATGTGAGCAAAAGAGTGTATATGCCCAACATAACTGGGATCTGGAATATTCTTTTTAAACTCTGATTTTCAGGAAGTGAAATGACTTCAAGGCCAGTCCTTCCTATGGAAATTCATTACACACACACACACACACACACACACACACACACACCCCTTCTGGAGTAACAAAAGATACCATTGCAATTACATTTATCACAAAAAGCATGGCAATCAATGTCTCATGCACAGACCACAGTTCAAATGCCCTTAATCAATGGCTGTGCTAATTACACATTTATTGCAATTAATTTCATTTCAATTATACCTTAATTACTAACCTTGAGTGAGATTGGGCAGCTCAGAGAGTTTGTGTCACCACAGAGGTAGGACCCAGAGATAAGTTGCTGTCCTTCGATTAAAAGATGCTGCTCCATTAAAAGTTAGTTTATTGGCTCAAGGCCCTTTTTTGGCAGGGAGGGGGTTAGTTTCTCCAGGGAGGCAATTCATAATGTGAGTCTGAAATTGAACACAGGAAGGCAGGAAGGCAGCTGTGCCTACGAATTAACTGGCGCGGGTGTTTAATTTGCTTCTTATTGATGCCGTTTCCTTACTGGTTCATTAGCTGTGGCTGGAGGATGGATGCCTTCAGAGTTCATCCTCTGCAATGTCCTCAGCCTCTGGTTCAGTCCCATGTATTCCTTATCTGCCTCCCTTTTCCCGTCTTGGAGGCTCAGCTCTGCATTTCTGCGGAAGGGCTGGGCTTCAGTCTGTCCCCAAGGTAGGGGCCCTTGGTGCCAACGGCCTGCCCATCAAAGACTCTTAGGAGGAGCGCTATTGCACCAACCCAGACAGCAGAGCTTCCCCGTGAAGAAGCAGGAGCAGCTTGCATGGTAAATAGAACTGCAACATTAGAATCCATCAGACTAAATTTCAAGTCCAGGTTCTGATAATGTTTAGCTCTGTGGTCTTGGGAAAGCTGTTTAGCCTCCCGGAGTCAAGTAACTGCAAAACAATTGCACCCACCACTTAGCAAGACCTCAAAAAGTGTCAACAGCCTCTTTCAATAAACTCCTCTGTTTTAGTCAGGTTTTTCACCGATGGGACTAAAAGATCAGACCAGAACAACTGTACAGGAGGAAAAATTTATTTGGGGGCTCATGGTTTCAGAGGTCTCAGTCCACAGACAGCTGGCTCCATTCCTCTGGGCTTGAGGTGAGGCGGGAGAGTGTGGCAAAGGGAAGTGGCTCACATGATGATCAGGAGGCAAAGAGAGAGAGACTCCACTTGCCAGATATAAAATATATATACCCGAAGGCCGTTAGGTCCCTAGACATTTGTAACTGCCAATAAAAAGAAACTTAAGATACCCTGTTCCCATACACCCCCCCCTCCAAGGTCCCTAAATACAAAAATCTGTTGTTACCCAACCACCTGCACCCAAGGTCAATTCTAGCTCGATGCACAGAAGGTCAATTTCAGATTGCCCTTGTTCCTTGTTAAAAAGATACAGAAACCTCTATTCAAGTGACTCTGGCTGCTACGCTTTACAGAAGGGCAGCCTGGCGGATATTCTCTGTCAATAAACCTCCGCTTGAACTCAGAGATGTGTCTCTCATGGGTATTTGCACCAGCTACCCTAACAAAGGCCATGCCCCCAAGCCCACCTCCTCCAGCCACCCTCACCCTCCTTGGTTTCCACTCAGTTAACCCCTATCAGGGGATTAATTCACTGATTCGGTTAAGACTCTCACAACCCAAACATTTCTCCTCTGAGCCTTCTTGCTTGTCTCACACATGAGCTTTTGGGGGATAGCTTACATCCAAACCATAGCACTCCTCTCTAGGGTTTATGGCAAGCCCACCTCTGGTTATTTTACTCCCAGAAAGGAGACTCTTCCTCCAAAACTTTTCTTTAACTAAGGAGAAAGGAACTGTAGAGATTGGCTGGTCCAGGCCCACATCTTAAAGATGAGGAAACCAAGACCAAGGGGTGAAGAGCCCAAGGTCACATGGTGCCAGAGTTGGACTGGAACCCAGTCCTCTGGCTCCTAGTCCTACAATTCTCTCATCACGATACAAGACAGCCTCTTTGAAAAGCCGTTTTGTCAGTTTCTAGTAAAAACTGAAGATACACAAAATCTCATGGGTATGTTGGTGCTAGTCAGCTTTTTGTGACTGTGACCAAAACATTTGACCACAAGAACTTAGAGGAGGAAAAGGTCATTTTGAACTCACAATATCAGAGTTTCAGTCCATGGTCAGCAACTCCCGTGTTAGTCAGGAAACAGAGAGGGAGAGACAGGAAGAGAGAGAGAGAAGGAATCAAGGGCAGGGGAATGAATCCAGAGGAACAAAGACAGAGTGAAAGAGTCCTAGAGAAGAGCCGAGTTTCATAGACAATTAGGAGATAAAGTTTGGGATTGAGACTGAGGATGCATCTCGGTGATAGAGTACATGACCAGCATGCATGAGGCACTAGGGTTTGACCCAGTATCTCAAAAGAATATTCACTTAGAGAACTAATGGGATTTGCTAATGCAATTGATATGAAAGATTAAGGAGGAAGAGCACATCCAAGATTATGACTTCACTGCCCTCTGGGAGAAGACTACTCAGAGGGGAGGTGCTAAATTCTGTCCTGGACATGGTGTAGTTAAGGCACAACCCAGCCTTCAGAGGGAAACCTGCCCTTTTCAGTGCCCCATCCAGTGTCAATAATGTCACTTCCTTGGCCCTCACCAGATCCGTGTGCATTTGCTTGATGCACCAGAGATCTCCTGGTCTCCATTCCTGGGGTTCTCAGGAAGGATCCGGTTACTCACATGTCAGCTCGTCTGCCATCAGGCCAGCTTCGAAGCAGCAGGTCCACCCAGGTGCAGGAGACAGGATGCTCCCTCCTACCTCTGCCTGCCAGGTAAAGTGGGTCAGGAGAACAGGGCTCCTAAATTCCACCCTAGGGCTTCCATTCCACCTGGACCTGACCTCAGAGGAGACCCAAGCCAAGAGTCACATAGAAGTATGAAAGGGCTTGCTGCTGCCTCCCCAGGGAACACTCTGCTCTGACAGCCATGGCATGCACCCGACAGTCACCATCTGCCTTGGTAGCCCTTAAAAGGGAAAAGAGAGGAAAATCCTTCTGCAAGTGGAAAGGTTTACGTGCCAGTGAAAATTATTCAAAAATGATGAACGAAATCAAAATCTTTGGGGGTCATGCTGCAAAGGCCTTTCCTTCAAGTATTAGTCTTGCTCTTCGGACTCATCCATTTTTTTTTCCTGTCATGAATAGTGTGGAAATGCAGGCTTTATCGAGAGGGACTCGCTGATTCTCAGTGGCTGCAAATGGATTTCCCAAAGGCTGTGCACAGTTGGTTTTCCTTCCGCTTTTCATAATTTTCATTTATTTTTCTCCCATCCTCACTCTGGCATGAGGCCAGTGCTTTGGGGTTGAATAAATTTAAATCCCATTACTGATCATTGGAAAAGCCAAGCCCACCTTTGAGCCATGTTATATAATGTAAATTTTTCAGATGAGGGGATTATAGGTCGTCCATATCCCCACTCACACTTACCCAGGAATCCACCAGACACTAGTGAACCAAAGTCTTAACTCAAGTTTTGTGTAACTCCAGGGTGCCTCCAATTATCTCAATGACTCTTTCAAACTTCTCGAAGATTTCTCAAAACAAATTGAATTTTCATTCAGCATCCAATTAAAAATAAGGATATGTCATGTAAGACTTTGAAGCAAAGCTCCTTAACCTGGGGTCTACAGGTCTATAGAGACTTTGGTAATCTATGCACTTGAACAAGAAACAAAAAAAGTTCCATCTCACCACCACCACCACTAACCTCCTAGGGAAATGTAGCATTTTCTTCCAATCTGAACACTGGCAACAAACCACAGTAGCAGTAGAAGGATCTGGAGTTTGCATCCATAAAATCCATGAATATTTTCATTCACCTCTGATTGCTACATGTATCAAATATTTTTAAATATTTATATCCAATGCTACTTTGAAATCACAGTAATTATTAAACCCTCTGCTAGCTTGATATTTAAAGTGTTGGTAAAGAAGCCCATTTATTACAATATCACAAATTCATTTTCTTAACACTTGGATAACTGTATTTCAACATAATTGGTTTCTTTTGGAATTCTCTATGTATCTGTATTTTGTATTTTATTTAGAGACAGGGTGTGACTGAGTTGCTTAGCGCCTCACTTTTGCTGAGGCTGGCTTTGAACCCATGATCCTCCTGCCTCAGGCTCTCCTGAGCCTCTGGGATCACACTGCACCCAGCTATATTTTTAAACTTTATACTGAGTAAAGGTTTATAGGCCCCACCAGATTGATGACTGCCTGGTAGTTCATGAAGAAGAAAGAGACTAGTGGAGGGGAGAAATAGGCAAGAAGGAAGAAATTCAAACATCAGATGGGGAGTCTACTCATGAATAGTGCCACGGTATTCTGAACTTACTGAGGGAAGAGGTGTCCGAGGGTGAAGAGCAGCAAGAGTCCACCCCTCTTCCTAAAGGACTACTCCTCAAACTCTATTGTGTAATGAACTTGGCCTTTCCCAAAGACAGGTCTGGCCCTTGTTCTCAGCTCCTGGGAGAAAACCTCTAAATTCTTGAAAGTTCCTTCATGATGGAGTGTCTTTGTTATTTCTGGTGGCCCCCCTGACCACCCCTGATAGCTTGTGCTAACAGGTGACCCAGAATTGGCCCCTCTAGGGAAGAGTGCTGGGAACTGAGTTCAGCCTTGTGGACAATCTGTCAATCATGCCAATATACAGAGCCCCAATAAAAACTCTGGACACCAAAGTGCAGGTGAGCTTCCTGGGTGGGCAATGCTCCATCCGTGTTGTCACCCCTCAACACTGAGAAGGTCACATGTCCTGAGGACAATGGAAACTTTGCATTTGGGACCCTCCCAAACTCGACTTTATGCTGCTTTTCCTTTGGCTGATTTTAACATATTCTTTCCCTGTAATATAATATCTACAGATATAATAGCTTGCAGTGAGTCCCTTAAGTCCTTATACTAAGTTATTAAAGCTGATGGAGTTCTCCAAACCTGCAATTGGCATTAGAGGTGAAGGTGGTCTTGAAGGTGGTCTCTTCCCTCTAACTTTCTAGTTGGACCCCATCCCTTGTAGCTGGGGTCATAAGCCTCGGACAGACTTGGCTGTCTGGAGAACGGTCTTCATACCTTTCTGTTTGGCTAAAAGGTGTAAATGTGTATAAGACTACCTGGAAATCTCACTAAAATTGCAGGTTGTGCTTCAGGGGGTCAGGGGTTTGGCCTGAGATGCTACATTTCTATCAAGTAACAGGAGACGTTAATGTTGTTATCTGCAGACCACATTTGGAGTGGTGAGATCCTTAAAGCACAACTCCAGTTGCCTCTCTTCCCTGCTTCAGACCCTCAGTGGGCAATCCAGGGGCCACCTGAGATAGTCCACGCCTTCAGGAGCCAGCCCTGGCCTTCTCCTCCATTATTGGATCTGCCAGGTCTCCAGTAATCCACCCAGAATGTAAGGCCTCCATCTGCACATGGCATGTCCATCATAGGAATGTCCATCCAGCCTGCTTCTGGCCACAGGCCCACCTCTTTATGAGCCTTGTCCAATCCCCAAACCAGTACATCCAAAAGCATCAACAGAGTCAGGCAGCTCCACTCTGGTCCTGGTCCCAGGCCCGAGCTCAGGGAACTAACCTCCTACCAAGGTAAGAGCCCCAGGCACATATCACAGAACAAAGGCCACATCTTCATTTCCTGCCTCAGCCCCCACCTGGCTACCTGAGGAGACCCGGTCCCTTTCTTAACCTGGAGCCCAGTTCTTTATGGAACAGGGCTAAGTCCTGAACTCAGGTACCCAGGCCTTTCCCAGTGGCAGGCTCCTGCCAGGACTGCTATCAGATGCCTGCTGCAGGGATGCCACTGCTTTCTCTGCCCCACATCACCCTCAGTCTTTGTGTGGACTTTGTCTAAAAATTGCTGCCAACTCTTTGGATATTTAGATAAATTTTCAAAAATATTCACCCTTTGCTACCCCCTCCTCAGGAGAGGTTCACTTCTCATTGGTGTTGGGCTGGGTCACATGATTCACTTGACTTCACAGTGGGAAGTGTGCTTTTGCACTTCTTGTCTTTGGATATAACCACATGAATTCCTTTGCCCAGTGGAACGTTAGAAAGCATAAGACAATAAGAGGCTTGAAATGTGCTTGGGTAATTGGGCTTATGCTCTTGCACCCTGCTGATCTATCACGAGAATAACATGCCTTTAGATAAGAACTGGGCCTGGGACTCAGAACAAACACACACAGAACAGATCTGAGCAGATCCCCATCAAGGAGTTTTGCCCAACCAGATTCATAGCTTAAAGTCCAAACCAGATCACCTCACATCTGGTAACCCTTAGCTGTATGAGTGAGATTTGGAGGTTTGTTTGTTATGCAGCAGAAGCTGACTGGTGCACCTTTAGACATATGTGCTTTTATCATTTGACTGAACCTCCTGTGTGTTCCCATCTGCTCTAGGTCAGTTCTCCCAAATTTAACCCATGTCAGGGGCAAAACATGCCAGGTCCCAACCCTTTTTTTGCCATTTTCTCTTTTTCATCTTTTTTCTCTAGTGATGGGTGCAGGGGTATATTTAACTTCTATGAACCTCAGTTCTTCAGCATTGTTGGAAATATTGGATATAAGTGTTTGTAAACTCTCTAGAACAATTCTAGGCATGTTGAAGATATTTATTAAATGGTAACAAGTCAGCTGTTTCCAGGCTGATTCCTAAGAAATAACTTGGGCATCACTCCATTGAGGTGCTAGTGAAAGAAACAAAAACCCACTTCACATTTTCAATCCTTCCTTCCCTGGGCTTTTTCCACCACCACCACCTCGCCAATTCCCATGATTCTCATGGCCCTTGTGTATGCCACTGTCCTGTCCACTCTCACTGCTGTCTAGACTACAGGCCCCTCAAGACAGGAAACATGGCTCACTCCTTTTTGAACCTCCAGCCTCTACCACTGTGCCTGGAACAGAATGTGCTCCATAGGTATTATTCAAAGGACAAGTCAATTAACTAGTCAATGAATAAGTCCATGAATCAATGAAGGAATAGAAGGAAGGGAGGGAGAACTCAAGGATTTGGAAGGATGAGTGGATGGTTGGATAGAGGGGTGGATGGAGGTATCTGCACCTGTGGAAGGGTGCACAGGTGAGTGGATGGTCTGCCTCATCCCTGGGGACATCCAGCTCCCTCATGCACATCTTTATCAGTCCCCTCCAACCCTTGCTCATTTCTCTACTTCCACAATCAACTCCTGGGTTTATTTGCAGTTTCCCTTTGAACAAATAACAGAAACTCAAATTGGTTGCTGAGGGTTTCTAGCATTCTAATTGTGAAGCATGCTCCTGAATGACTTAGGAGCTAAGGGGAGCTCGAAAAAGCCCAAAATGCTGAGGGAAAATGAGATACATGACATTCTGGAAAAGAAACCAATTTTCTTTAACTGAAACTGTTGCCTCTGTAACCCATTTTATAAATCCAATAAATTCGCATAATGCTATTGTAAATCCCTCACAAAGGGGAGGGAGGGAAAGGAGAATGAGGAAAAAGGATAAGAAAACTCTTGCAGAGGTTCCCAAAGTTATTCCTCCCTTTAACGACCATTCCTTTGATCCTCGGGGTAGTTACTGAGAGTCAGACTGCCTGGATTCAAATAGATTCCACCAATTCCACGTGGAGTTGGCCTTGGAAAAATCACAACCCTCCCCAGCCCTCCACTCCTTCCTCTATGAAATGATGGTAACTTCACAGTTGTGAGGATTACTCAGATCACACAGATAAAGTTCTTAGGAATCGGCCAGGCACAGACAAGTTCATGGCAAATGCAAGCAATTATGATTACTATTACTCCTCACCAGCTCCCCAGGTAAAGAACAGCCCCAGGAGCAGAGTGACAGAGAACATGGATAGATCAGCACTCCTCGGAAGTTCTCCTCTACCGTCTAATCTATAGATCTTCTCCACCCTGATCACCCTTCAAAATCCTGGGCCTCACTCTTTACCAGTCCAATGCCAAACATCATGTAACCTAAATATAGATGTGGGCCTTAGGGGCCAGCTCAACACAATGTTATGCTAAAAGAAACAGTCCATCAACCAGAAGAAATTTTAAATACAGGCAGTCCTTGACTTTCAATAATTTGACATATAATAATTCAATTTACATTTTTTTCTCTTTATGGTGATGCACAAATGAGACATTCAGTAGAAATGGCACTGTAGAGTTTGAATTTTTATCCTTTCCTGGACTATCCACAGGATTTTTCTCTGCCACTGCCAGGCAGAACAGCAAGGACTCAGCTCTGAATTGGCCCCCAGATCAAGAGGGAAAGAGTCCATATTCTACAGTGAATCGTGTCGCTCAGTTGTGGTGTTCCACAGGCCGGGGGAATTAAATACATTTTGGTTTATGATATTTTATCTTACATTGAGTTCTCAGGATACAACCTCATCATATGTTGAGAAGCATCTATAAATATTTATTCAATCAAAGAAATTTCAAGGGAGAAGTGCATTCTTCATACACAACAACAAGCACCTTTAAAACCTCATTGTTGTGGTTTCCAATATCCAGCCCATAGCATTTGCCCAAAACTCTCTCTCCCTCCTTTACCTTCTCCCAATCCCAGTCCTCAAAATCCTCAAGACTTTTCTGTTTCTCACCCCTCCATAGGTTCCCATATTAGTTCTCTATTGGGTAGATCAGCTCAGACTTCTGAAGCCTTCAGTGCTTTCTCTCCATTACATTTGGTAGCTGGATTCCATATATTCAAGGCAAGTCTGGGAGCTGACCAAGTGGCCCATACTTCTTTCCCACAGAATCAGGGAAGAGGCTAAAACACTCATTCATGACATTGTCCCTGCTCCACCAAGTCCTTCGATCTGGGCTCAAGCTACTTCTTCTGCTGGGAGTGCACTTCCCTTCTTTTGAGGAGCCTTTGGTTGCGCTGCACTCTGTGCTGAGAACTAGCAGTCAGTCAGGGATGGAAAATCAGGGCCAGTGGGCCAGAGATCTGAGGCTACCTTGATGACCACTGGCCTAGCATGTGGGCTAGGGGCCACTAATAGCAGTAAAGAGTTGGACTTCCTGAACCAAAACTCAGATTCTGTGACATTTAGGACAAAAAGTGTTTCATGGGGGAACAGGGAGGATAGGTCAATGCTTATCCTAAATGGCAGGAAACCTGGCTATAGACACCAACTGCTACCCAGTATCCCTATGAGGCAATAACCTCAGACACGGAAGGTAATAGAAAGTCTACAGTGGCATCTCCGTAACCTACCTCCACCTCCAGTGCAAGGCAGAGATCCTGGACCAGACCTTAGGGAGAACACTTTGGAAAACTCATCTTTTATATAATAGTTTATAGTTTTCAATAGACTGTCACCTAGGTCCTCAACTCCCCATGAGACCAACAGGAGAGAAATTCCTGTTCCAACCACAATTCCATGGAATGCCAAGCACACCACTTCTCCTCTCTGTGGCTCAGTTTTCTTACTTGCTAATGGAAGTGTATCAGTCAGGACAAACTAAACTATGCTACATAACAAACAAGCTCCAAACTGATGCCTTCATGCCACAGACATTTACATCTTGCTCATAGCAGATATCCAAAGTGAGCCTGTGAGGGGCTCTACGCTACACAGCTACACAGGCTGCCAGCATCTGTGGGGGCACCACCTGAAACATAAGTCCCCAACAGTCACATGGCAAGGGAAGGACTTACCATCTCAGAAGTGACACACATGAACCCCACTCACAGTAGCCAGAACTAGTTACCTGGCACTGTCTACCTCCAAGGGTTTCAAAATATAGAATGTTTGGTGAGCAATACTGTCTCTGCCCCAAGGTATGATAATAACACCTCTCTAATTAGGTGACCAGAAGGATTATTTATATTATATTTTATAATTATATTTCAAAGAGACTTTCACAATTCAAACTTTTAAAAGATATTTATTGAGCAGTTACTATCCCCTAGGACCTGTGCTTAGTGCTGGGAAGACAGCAGTTAGAGCCAGTTCTCATGGAGAATTAAGTGATCGCATCCATCAGGGTGCCCTGAGAGGCTGAGACCAATGCTCTGAAGACAGAGGGATGGTGAAATGGGCAGTGAAAGAAGGTGCTGTGGGCTGGGCCTGGTGGCACATGCCTATAATCCCAGCAGCTCGGGAGGCTGAGGCAGGAAGATTGCAAGTTCAAAACCAGCCTCAGCAATCACAAGGTACTAAGCAACTCAGTGAGACCCTGTCTCTAAATAAAATACAAAATAGGGCTGGGGATGTGGCTCAGTGGTCGAGTGTCCCTGAGTTCAATCCCCGGTTACCTACCCCACCCCCCCCAAAAAAAAAAAAAAAAGATGGTGGTATAAAGAGCACTATTGGCAAAGGAGACGGTACAGACAAGGGCCCAGTGTCAGGGAAACCACAGCAGGTTCCAAGTTGTGAGAAAACGGCAGAGAGATGTGGAGGTGGAGACCCAGAGACACCTCAGAGTGAGAGAAGTTTACTGGGTGCTGCAGAAGTCAAACCCAGTGGGTTGGGACAAGGGTTCAGTTGTCCTTTACCACAGAGACAACTGTTGTCAACTAGTTATCGTGGTCTTCATTCCCAATTTGAAGAAGTGGAAAGAGATGCTCAGAAAAACAAGGATAGCCATTGAGAGGTCCTCGGCAATTGAAAGAGGAGATGGGATTCTGACTCATCCTAAGCACTCTATGACCATCTCCAAAACCCTCAGGTCAACTCAAGGAGCAAAACATTTTCAGGTGAACCCACCCTGAGCTGGCTTCCTGCACTTCCCTGGCTTAGACCCCCATACCTCAATGGGGGTTCCAAAAAACATCTGCAATATCAGCATCTGCTTTGGAGGAACCCTTTTCTAAGAAGAGCAGTCATGAGAACAAAGGTGCTCCAGACAGTACCACTAAGACCTGTGGGGGGAAATACCAGGAGGGCTGTTGGGGCAGCACCAGAGTGATCTAGTTTCTTCATTGGCTAAAAAAATATGTGCTGAGCTCTTGCTGTGCACTGTGCACTCTGCTGAGCACTGTCCAAAACCCCAGTGGGTTCAAAGCTCCACATCCCCAGGGCTATCCAGGCAGAGGCAGAATGACTGGCGGTCCTTCTGGAGGTAGGTTCAGGAGATGCCACTGTAGACTTTCTATTACCTTCCATGGCTGCGGTTATTGCCTCATAGAGATATATTCATGAAAAGAATATTTCTTCTCTGGCGCAGACACCACCTCCCAGGCAGTAAGGCGAACATATGTTATAACATGGGCCTGGGCCTGGGAGGGCTGGAGCAGGTTGAGGACAAGAAGTGAGGGTAGAGATACTAAGCAGAGACCCCAGGCACTTCCTCTTCATCTCAGCAGGGCCGCCGTCTTACCAGGTGGCTTTGAGCAAATGGTTTCCCCTTTCGAGCCCTCGGTTTCCCCATCTCCGAAGTCAAAGTGACGGACCGCGTTGTCTTGGAATCTGAGGTGTGTTTTCCAGCTAAGTAATGAAGGGGGAAAGTGAGTCGACTCCAAACCAGTCTTTCTCTGGAGAACTGCAATTTGCCAAACAAGAAAATCAAGGGGAAATTGCAAAGATGATGAGGAATGGACCTTTTTTAAGAACAACAACCTAATCACAAGTCACTGCTGAAAAAGAGATGTCACAAAAACCTTGATTTGCAGCTTTGGGGAGTGGCATGCCATGGGATACAGGCAATTAACAACGTGAGAAGCCTTGAGGAAGCACGGATGAGTCACGGAAGGTAGTGTTAATAGGCTGGAAAGGATGTCAAACCCCACGTGACCAAAATCCCAGTCTGATTCATGAAGTCCACATAGAGCTGCCCCGCCAGTCATTCTGCTTCTGTCTGGATAGCCCTAGGGATGTGGAGCTTTGAACCCACTGGGGTTTTGGACAGTGCTCAGCAGAGTGCATGGTGCACAGCAAGAGCTCAGCACATATTTTTTTTGCTAATGAACAAACTGGTATCACTCTGGTGCTGCCCCAACAGCCCTCCTGGTATTTCCCCCCACAGGTCCTAGTGGTACCGTCTGGAGCACCTTTGTTCTCATGACTGCTCCTCTTAGAAAAGGGTTCCCCAAGCAGATGTTGATATTGCATATGATTTTTGGAACCCCCATTGAGGTGTGGGGGTCTAAGCCAGGGAAGAGCAGGAAGCCAGCTCAGGGTGGGTTCACAAGCAGCTGACTACTGTGGCAATCCTAGTTTAATCCCACTGGGAAATAACCCAGAGCTGTCCTGGCCAGTACACCAGCCACTAGCCACCTGGGGCTATTGAGTACTTGACTGAGCACTTGAATTGAGATACAGAATTAATGCAAAATACCCACCAGATTTTGAAAACTTGGTATGAGAAAAAAATAGAAGATATCTCATTAATAATTTTTATATTATGTATTGAAATGACAACTTTTTATATATTGGGTTAAAATATAGTATCAAAATTTATTCTACCTGTTTCTTTTCACTTCAGTTTAAAGGTACATATGTGGTTCACATTCACGCTCATGTTATATTTCTATTGTTCAATGTCAACATTAAAGAGACCCTAGAGTTATCCCACCCTAAGGGTGAGAAAGTTGGGGTTTACCCACCAATTTGTAGCCATGATTGGTGGGTGCTGCTCACCAATGTGCCTGTCTCATGCTCCAGGGGCTGCAGCAGTCAGAGAAAGTCTGTGGCAGAGTTATGGGAACATGGCTCAGGAAACCATAGCATGCTCAGGAGCCTCAAGTGTCGGGGTGTGGGCAGATCCCCTGCAGCCTGCTGCACTGCTCCCCAGAAACCTAATGATAATGTCTGTGTCCTATCCCAAGGCCCTGCCCTCTCCCCTCCTAATTGAACAGCCCAGTTCCTCTCTACATAACCTTCTCACAAATCTTGCTTCCTGTCCCTTGTTTCTTTCTCTAACACATCCCAGTTGGCCTTGGTCCATTTTCTAGGATGACTGAGGTGGTCTGCCATTCCCAGGCCTCAGAGCCTTCCTGCCTCAAGCACCCTTTTGAGATTCTGGGAACTTCTTCCCTGGAAGAAATGTTTTTGCTAGTCACAGGAACCACACTCACAAAATTTTGCATTGAGTTTTTCAAGGGGTTCTAACCCCAGTGTCTACATATCGACCTCTCCAGAAGTCCATAAACCAGGGTTGAAAACTCCAACTGTGGGGCTGGGGTTGTGGCTCAATGTTGGAGCACTGGCCTGGCACATGTGAGGCACTGGGTTCAATCCACAGCACCGTATAAGAATATATAAATAGAATAAGTGTTGTGTCCATCTACAATTAAATATATATATATATGTATATTTTTTACAAAAAAGAAATAAAATCCCAGCTGTAATTGTCACTAAAGCTATAGATGGATGCAGGCGCTCCCAGAGGGATCTCCTAAACTTCTGAGGTACCCTGTCCCAACAACATTGATTCTCTGGTTCCTAGTTAACAGCCAATGTCACAGAGATCAGCCTCACTGGTCAGCAGGATATGAAGCACGAGAGTCCCCTGCCCATGGGGTACAGAATGCTAAAGCCAGAGAGGCCAAGGACCTCAGTCCATCTTATGTATATATCTGATCTGTGCCAGCAATTCAGATCTTACACGTCACCCCATCTTGATCTTTGAAACGTGTTGGCAGGGCTGTACTCTTGATTGCACAGATGGAGATGGAGAAGGAGAAGCTCAGGACAGAAATGCTTGCCCAAGAGCAATAGCTGACTGTCAAAGGGTGAAACCAGGATGTGAAACAATATCCTCCAACTTCCAGCTCTGTGTCCCTGCATCTACGTCAGGTTGCTCTTCGTGGAGGAGACTGCATCCAAGTTCATTCCACAGTAGTTGTGATCGGTGTATTGCTGACCTTGAGGCTAGGGATGTGCCTAGGCCCCAGTGATGGAGTGTGAGTGAACATGACATGTGCCATTTCTGTCTCATTTTTTCACAAAGAAATCCAAAGTCTGGATGGCACTTTTTTCCTCCTTCTATTGGCTGGAAGGCATTGCTTAAAGTGACCTCAGAAGCCATGTGAAGATGGCATATCAGCCTGGGCCCCTGAGTGATGGTGTGGAACAGAACTACCCAACTTAGAACCTCACCTCTGACTATTGTGAGGGAGACAAAAGAACTTGTTCATTCAGTGATCCATAAAAGTTAAGGGTCTTTTGTTATAGCAGCTGTGCCTTTTCTCCTAACTAATACATACCCTTAGGAAACATACTGCCAAGATCCTTTATTATACAGAGTCATTTTCTCCCTTCTACTCATTCATTCATTCTTTTAAGAGCCAAGGGATGCTGGTAAACCAAAACAGACATCAGGGCTTTCACTTTATCAGTCAAGGAGAAAAGGAGAGGACTTGGAGGTTGCCAGAAGAGCTCATGAGGTGCTAGACTGATATCCTGGATCAAAGGAAGGAACAAAAGATTCCCTTTGAGGTAAAAGCATGTAGGCACCAGGCTCAACTGTGAGAGGTGCCCTCTTGCCAATGGGGACCGCTGGGAATTGGTCTGAGCAACTCAAAAGGTTTAATTGCATTAGATTGGGAGTGGCAGTCCTACTCTCCAAAGAGCCTAAAATAACAGCGCTGGGCAGCACTGGGGAGAACGTATTTTCTTTGCCTTCTATTCATCTGACTGGTGAGGGAGGGCTTCCCACCAGAGGGATTCCCACCCTAGGGTTGGCCAAACTCATGACACCCAGCGCTGGGCAGCAGTTTATTGACCACATACACTCAAAGCCCCGGTGAGGAGAACACCGTCCAACACTCAGGGCCAAGGGTCCTTGTACTCAGGAACAGAGTGAACCCCAAGCCTGGTAGTAACAAGAGGGTGAGGTGACCCCTGGTTCCCACAGGTGAACGTAATCGGCGTGCTTGAATAATTTTACAGGCTAGCAAGGAACTGAAGCCTCGGGGATGTGCAGGAACTGCCGTGGAGTGCGTGTCGGGAGACCTTCTCTGTGGCAGCTGAGGGGAGTAGGCCAGTGGAGGTCCTCTGGGGGTCACCAGACGTCAAGGCAATGCACAGTACTGGGCCTTACCACACAGAACACTCCCCAGGGATTATAGCATCAGCACCCACAAGAGTCCTCAGGCCAACATCTTAGTTCAACCGACCTCAACGTACAGGATCTCAGCCCAGAGATTCCTGAAGGCAGAACCCAACTCCACTGGTGCTCAGCTCCAGGCCCAAGTAGGCTCAGAGCTGTGATCCGCCCTGAGCAGCAAAAGCGTTGGGAGCTCACACAGTCCCCACCCTCCCTCCTTCCTGTAAATCTCTCTGTCTCCGTTAGGTCAAAAATTCCCACCCCCGGCTGTCTGAATCCCTCGCTTTCCTTCATAGCCCCCACACTTGACGCAGATTATACATTAAAACATCTGCCCTTTGCTCTTGTAAGAAAATGGACTCTGTAACCAAGACAACTGGTTTTGGCCTATAGCACTGAGCACCGGAGGAAGACAGCTGTCAGCGATGAGGGTCCACCCGGGACTCTCCCTCCTAGACCCCTGCCTCCTGTCCTTCTGTCTTCTTTGCTCCCAGGAATGGCGCTCAGCCAATCAGAGGGCTGGGTCCGCTCTCTGTGCTGGCCTTTCTCAACTTCTGTAATGGATTCCTGGTTTGAGACGCCAGCTGGGCTGACCCCACAGAAAGGGATGAACTTTGTCCTGCTTTTAAACATATCTCAAGCATCCAGCTAATAGTGAGCTTCAAAACCCTGCGCCTGGCTGAAATGCTTCCCATGAAGGTGAGACCCTGTGGCCATGCTGCTGGGGTGGGAACTTCTAGCCACCAGGGCTCCCAAACCCACCTCAGCTAACCCACTTCCAGGCATGTTCTGGAAGTCAGGCTCCACCCAGACCCTCAGGCCACTGTCCACAATGTCCAGTACTGACAGGAAGAGAAACCCTCTGGACCCTGAGCATCCAGCACTCCTAGTGCAGGACCAAATCAGAGTTGTTGGTGATTGTGCCCCAATAGCCTTGCTAAATCCATGGTTCCTCATTAGAAATTAGAGGTGAGGCAGAGCTGCCACTTTGGGGACACAGGGACAATAATCACCATATTGCAGAAGAAGCTGAGGAAATCAATGTTTAAAAAAAAGACACAAAAATTAGCACCCAACTGTCTAGATAGGGAAGGGGTGCTGCCCAAGCCCCAGCACGAGCTCTCCAATGGGTGGCCTGCAGGGAACTTGATCATAGCTGGGGATTGTGCTCTTTTTCTGCTTTATCCCAAACTCACCTTCTGTCTTTCAGCTCCTGGGGTGTGGGAGTCACGTAGGGAGAAACCCCTCTGGACAGGAGGGGAGGCCACCTGGGGTGGTGGTGATGACAATGCCCCAGGATACAGTTGTAAGAGCTGCCACAGCTTCAGCAAGAGGAAACAATCTTCTCACCTGGAGGCAGAGAGGCAGTTCACTTCCAGTGAACTCTGTTATATTTTTAGTGTGTAGCCAGGGCTGGGAACTAGCTACGTTATGGTTAGTCAGGGCCAGGAACACTCTGATTCAGTGTATAGACCCAAGGTCACAAACAGTAACTCGTGAGCATGTGACCCCCATGTAACCTGTGGGCAGCATCCCTTTTTCTTTGGCCTGCATTTCGAAATGGCCTACGGAAAAGACGCAGGAGCTAATGGGGCAAAATGAGGACTAAAATGGAACTGGCTGGGGTCTGAAGCTGGGGGCCGGAGGCTGTGGCCACCTCTGAATAAAGCACATCCACTATCCTAACTGCATCTTGCATTTCTTCCACTGGCCGAACCCTGAGTCTGTTTCCTGGGTCAGAACCCTCTCACAACACACAGCTTATCCAAAAAACATGAAAGAATTTTTGAACCACATCAAGAAAACTAAGCCTTTTGGAAGAATTTAGCTCTATCTCCATTGGGTCAAGAATTCATCATTCTGGAAGGGTGTGATGCTCCTGTCCTAATCCCTTGCACCTTTGACTTTGTAGATTTGGTCAAGGTTAAGGAGCTTGAGATGGAGAGATTAGCCACGAGTATTCAGGTGGCCCAGCCTCATCACAAACCCTCCTGAGCACAGAGCCCTTTCCTGGCTGTAGTCATAGAAATGGCATGAAGGACCTCCCCATTAGCCAAGGTATCCAGGCAGCCTCTAGAAGCCTACATTAAGGTAAGGGTCTTAGTCCAGTGAGATTTACGTCAGACTTCTGACCTCCCACACGGTGAGATAAATTAAATAAATTTGGGTTTCTTAAGCTGCTAAAATGGAAGCAATTCATTTCAGCAACAATAAGAAACTGATACAAGAGTCAAGCACTCTGAAATCAGAAAACCAGGATTCAACTCCCAGTTACCAGTGTCCAAGCTGTATCAACTTAACCCAATTAATTAACGTCTCTGAGCCTCAATCATCGGCAACTGGAGAAATTTGCTCTTCGCACAGGACTGACATGAGAATCAATGTAGACAGCGAACTGCTGGCATCTCGCCTGGCCCAGAAGACCTAAAAAATGTTCTCATCTGTCCCTGTCCACATGATTCTGCCAGCCTGTTGTGTTACTATGCCTTGACAAATAAGGAAACTGGGTTCAGATCCAACCGAGGATGTTCCCAATGATATGCAGCAGGTGGGTAAGTCTGGGGTCTGCACTCTGGCTCCACGAGTCCCCAGTTGGTGGTCTGCTCATAGGGCAGCTGGGGCAGGTCCCAGCAGCAGCGGCGGCAGCAGCAACACTCTTGGTGATCCAGGGGAGGTAACTGAGGGTGAGCACTAGGGTGGGCTGGGGACTGGAGCCATTCAAGGTGGAAGACTCTGGGGTCAAGGTGTTCTGAGTCAAGCCACAGACTCCCAAGCACCTCCAGTCCCTGCCCCAGGCAGCACTGATCTTCAGCTCTCGGGGGCCTTAGGAGCTCCGGGGCCAGTTCACAGGCAGCGAGGCAGGCCCAGCGTTTAGAGAAGCCCCACGGGCTTAGCACCTGCCGTTGCCATCTTGAAAGGCTTAATCATTTTTAACACAGTATTATAGATTTTACTGAGGGAAAAATTCACATAACAAAATTGACCATTTGAATGCGAACAACATTTTGCCCTTCTGGGTGCCATGTTGTACAACCACTATCTAGTGCCAAAATATTTTCACGGCCCTAAAGCAAACATACCCACTTCATTTCTCTGGCCCCACACCCTGGCAACCACCAATCTGCTTTCTGTCCATATGGAGTTACCTATTCTGGATGGTTCATTTAAATGAAACGGTGGAATGCATGACCTGTCACTTAGCATAATGTTTCTGAGGCCCATCCCACAGTGTAGTGTGCGTCAGTACTCCAGTCTTTTATATGGCTGAATAATATTCCATCTGTGTAATTTTTTTTTTAATGAGATGTCCCACATTTTTATTCTGTGCAGGGCTCTGAAATAATGAAGCTGGTAGTACTGGGTCTGATGGGGTGTGGACGCTGGTCACACTTGACTGGACCATTACCTCCCTGCCTGCTGCTGTCCCTCCACATACCCTCCAACATGCAGCCAGCCTGATCTTCCTCAGTGAAACCTGACCATGCCGCCCGGCTGCCCCCTGCTTAGTATCCTCCTGGGACTGGCACCATCGGCACCCATCTCAGCATCTGGGAAACACAGTCCAGTTCTCTCAGAGGTCAAGCTGGGCAAACCCTCTTAGCTGGGAAGTCCCCCAACACTGCCCACATCTTCTCTTACAATTTGACTTGAATACTGTAGCTCTGAGAGTCTAAGGTCCTTGTCCTCCATCATGAAGGGTACGGCGGAAGGTCTCTGAGCTGAGTGGTGACAAGGACACAATCTGCTTCAAGGCTGACCTTCTGGAAGATGGACTGAGAAATGGACGAGTTGCTGGAGCTTCCACACTGACACTTTGGGGGATCACAGACCTTACAAGGGAGCGTGTGAATGCAATGAGATTTAAAATAAGCACATTAAAGTACTCCTGCTTCAGTCCAGCTTAATGGCCAAGAAACTAATTGTCAGAAATTGGAAAGGGTCTGAACTAAATATGGCTAGAGCAGCGCTAAATATCACATAAGGACCGGAGCCAAAGTGGGCCGAATGAACACAGGGCCTCAGAGAGGACGCTTCCAGACACCCAGAGGGGCATTTTTCATTTGGGTCATTACGTTTTCTGCTCTCTCACATCAGCCACCAATAAATAGGAGCCAGCAGCACCTTGGTTTTACTTCCTTCCAAGAGTCAGGAGGCTGTGGAGGTAGAGGGACCCCTGCCCACGAGGCCTGTCCTCTCGGGAGCTGATGCGTCTAGGGCTAGGGACCCCTGATACCAGAACCTCAACCAGGAACAGAGCATCCCAAGTCAGTGTTGGTGGCTGGGCACAAACCTGCAGGCTGGCCCCTACCTGTCAGACAGGCACCTGCCTCCTCAGCCCTCCCCTCCTGGCTCACCTGGCCCTGGGTTCCTGCCTCCAAGTTCTCGCTCCAGCAGGGCAGCCTCTCCTATCTTCAGTCTCTGCCCCTCCCCAGGTTCCTTCGTGCCAACCTTCAAATGTGTGTATGTCCCCATCTGGACAAAAGCCCCCTGACCTGACCTGCCTCCTCCCGGGTCAGGAGCCCCACCCCTCTCCCAGCCACCAACAAACACCCAGACCTTGGTTCATCCTTTCTCAATCTGCTTGGCCCAGGCTCCTAACCCCACATCGCACGATCCTTCACCCACAGATGGTCTTTCTGAAGCATCTGAACCCAACACTCCCCTGCCTGCACCTTCTGGGAGCCTTTCCCCACCTCCAAGAAGAGACTGAGCCTCAAGCAGGCATTGGAGGACCGTCTCAGCTTTCTGCTCTCACACTCTGCGGCAGCCATTCCTGACTTCCACCCCCACGAGCCTCAGTTTCCCCCTCCATGGAGTGGGGAGTTAGGACCAACGAATCGTCGAGGCTCCTCCCTTCTGGTTCTAAAAGACAGATGCGGCGCTCACCCATCTTGGCCTTTGCTCTGGTTTTCTAAAAAGCCCCGGACAGGTGGCCAGGATCCCAGGGAAGCAGCGGGCGCGTTCTCTCTCCTGGTTTTTTTCCTGCTTTTTTTCCTCGACGTTTTCACCGTCTCGCAAACAAAAATAGCATCGTTGGATTCCCTAAGGGAAAGCTCGAAAAGAAGCCGAGAGTCAAATCAGCGTCCACTCTCAGAAAATCAAAAGGAAACATAAAGACGGGGACACAGCAAACAGAACTCGGAGATGTCAGACCCGCAGCTCCACAGAGGACTTAGAGGCTGATGCTGGGGACCCAGGTGGGGCCAGAGACAGTGGGGAAGTCCAGGCAGGAGGGGGGCTTGGCCCAGGGCCCCCCAGTAAGGGAGCCCACTCACAGGCGCCACCACCCTTGTGTGTTTTAGAGCAATACTGACACCTGTCAGCTCAGACATACGTGGCTTGGCAGAGAAGACCACCAGCCTGCCCACCAGGAGGCCCCTGTCCTCAAAATACAAGGTGGGACTTCCCCTGTGTGGGGAGGGGGCCAGCTCATCCTTGGCTCTTTCTTGGTCCTCCCAGTAGTACTGATGTAGGGGCTTCTGAGGAGGAAGAAAAAGATGGAGAAATGGGTCTTGGGTCCCTGGAGGACTGGAACCCTACCTGTCACCTCTGGGTGGTGGGAGTGGGAATGAGCAATGAGGAAGGGGGATTTGACTTTTGTATTTTTGTCACCTGTTAATTATTTAATCACCTTATGACCACCACGTGCTGTCGTTGACACTGTTTCATGTTAATACGCACAGAGATGACAGGAAACGCTTCACTCCCCAGGATGCTCCTGAGAGCGAACCAGTCCTGGAAGGCCCACTCTCTCCAGTTTGTTAAGCTGCCATCTATAACGGAGTCAAGGAACCAACACACACGCCAACTGCAGCCTTCCATTTGTTTTCCTGGCATTCAAGCTAAGGATTTTTTTTTTTTAATGCTTCTGTAAAATCAAAAGAAGTAACCTATTTCGTGGCATGTGAAAATTATGTGAAATTCAAATTTCCGTGCCCATGAATAAAGTTTTATTGGAGCACAGCCAGGCACATTTTACATATTGTCTCTGGCTGGTTTTGCACAACAAAAGGGAAAGACACTACACAGCCCAAAAAGCTAAAAATATTTACACTCAGGGCCTATACGGAAAGAGTGCCCGGCCCACTCCACCCTAGAATACCCTCTTGCCTCAGGTCTTAAAGAGTTAAGAATATATTGAAAACGGACATTTTAATAAAATTCTGAGTGTACTCTTAAGGAACACTCTTTGATAATCCTTGCATCGGGAGGAGACAGAGTTGTGTGTGGTAAGGCACTCTCTGCTGAAGGGTGGGGACAGCCGGGGGTGGGCAGAGGCACACTTTATAACTGATGGACAGATGTCCCTGGCCCATTGTCTCAAACACCAACCAAAAGTCCTGGCTGGATGATAGTTACTAGGCAGCCCTTCCCCCACATGTTACGATCAAAGTAAAAATAATAATAATAATAATAATAACGGATAGAACAAGAGACAAGGAAAGGGGACCTTCTAATATAACTCGAGTTTGGAAGGAGACAGACTACATACACTTTGAGCTTCATGAGTTCCCGAAAGCTGCATGAGTCCTGCCACCAGCGTCACCCCAAGACTAGGTGACATCTGAGTTTCCTTTTACAGCTAGCCATGGTCAACTGCACAGAAAAGAGAATCAAACTGCCTTTGTGAGTCCAGACCCCCCCCCATTGGTTGTCCTCTTCTCTGCCACCCCCAAGAACCCCGAGACACACTGAAACAAGAAAGAACAGCAGGTCGCTGGAGGAGAGGCGGGCAGCCCTGAGAGGAGACACTGTGCCATAAAGGGAAGAAGGGGACATGGGCAAGAGAAGGGGAAGAGACTGCGGCGAGAGCAGGCCTGCAGGGTCAGGTCAGCTGGTCATGGAGGGAGCCCTCTGACGGCCAGCTTTAGACATAGGGCCAGGCTGCCATGCCCAGATAGCCACCCAAACACAGACGGAGGTGGCTATGGAGGAGCTGTGTAGGTAGGTGACCTCAGACTGTCACATAAGTGGACTTTATACAAAGGTGATGATCTCCCCTGATGTGGGTGGGCCCCATGCAATCAACTGAAAGGCTGAAGAGGATGGCAGCATCAGTTTCTGCCCAAGAGCCTCAGATGTCCCCTCCTGCCCTGTGGATTCCAGACGTGCCAGGCCACACAATAGGGTGAGTCAGTATCTCCGTGTTCCGTCGTGCGTCATTTACCAACGGTGAGACATTCTGGGAAACGCATCGTTAGGCAATTTCCTCATTGTGCCAATGTCATAGAGCGTGCTTAGGCAGATTATGGTCCCTCTTCACCAGGTGTGCTTGTCAGCTTTTCATCACTGTGACCAAAATACCCCACCAGACAAGAAGAGCTTACAGGAAGAAAAGTCTATCTGGGGCTCACGGTTTCCGAGGTTCAGTCTACGGTCGGTCAGCTCCGTCTCCTTGGGCCCAAGGTGAGGTGGAGCCTCATGGAGAAAAGGGAGCATCAGAAGAGCCCTGCTTAGCTCTTGGAGACCAAGAAGCAGAGAGAGAGAGGGGGGAAAAGGACCTCAGGGAAGATGAACCCCTCCAGGCACACCCACAGTGACCCACCTCCTCCAGCCGCACCCCACCTGCCTATGGTTACCACCATTCTGTCCATCAAACTAAGGTGGACTGATGTGGCCCCATTTTAAAGATGAAGAAACTAAGGCACAGAAAGGTGAGACCTCTGTGAGTCTGCAACAAACACTGACAGAGCCTAGGAGCAATGCAAGAAGGGTCGTTGTAAATACAAAGCGGAGGTCAGGTCTCTGCTCCCGCTGAAGGCAAAGGCAATGTATTTGGAAAGAAGACACCTCCGAGAACAAGACTTCTGATTCTGTGAAGCAGCATCGACAAAGCCCAAAGGAAGTCCAATAGATCATCCCTCCGAGAGCATCTGAATGCAGCACTTCCTTCCATTTCCTCAGTTACACCCCCCTTCCCATTTGCTCTTACTTACGTTGTGGCTGAGGAGTTACTAATGCACAGATACCTGAGTCAAGCCCTGTGGCTGGGGGACAGGAAGACGGATACTCCACAGCACCAAAGGAATCTTTGCAGGAGGCCCTGACACCCGGGGCTCCCTGGCCAGCATCTGTCAGTCCACCTGTTTCTCAGCTCCAGTCTGCAGGCCGAGCCTGTTTGTGGAGGAAGCTTCCCAAGAAGGCTCTGGTGGGGCAGGGGGAGGATTCGTTTCCCGGACTCTCCCTGGGGAAAAAAAAAAAAAAGATTGACTGCTCTGTGATTCGAACCCAACACACTGGTGGTGTGCCCACACGTCCTGAAGTGCAGGGAGCTGGGGCAGGGGGCGGGGCCGAGGATGCGTCCTTCAGCAAGGCAGCCTCCGGGAGGCACAGGGCACTCTGCGAACCTCCAGAGTAGACTCCCTCTGGACGGGAAGTGGGAAGATGCTTGGGGGAAGATGGGGTCTGCTCTCTAAAGTGATGCCTCAGACAGACAGTATTTTAGCCCGTGAGAATAGTCCTCAGTTTGGGGAGGCTGGTCGAGGCAAGGGGGTGCCCCAGTGCGACATGAGCCCCAGTGAGCACCACGGCGAAGCCCAGCCAGCAGGGGCTCGGATGCTCTGAGTGAGCTCTCAAGGAGCCCTCTGCTGCTCACCCCCCAGAGTCCTCCTGCCACCCTTAAGCCAGCAGGGCCTAGGGACACCTGAAAAAATGTCTCCCCAGCCCCCAAATTGTCCCTAAACTGACCCCACCGTCCACTTTAACCATCTGCTCTCTTCCTTCCACCCAGGACCCTCCCTCTTCTTGGATTCCAGCAGCTCTTTGGGGTTCCCCCGTCCTGTGGCTGTCACCTGGGTCTGTTAGCAGGAGGGTCTGCCCCAGGAGCTCCGGGAGGGGCAGGAGTGGCCCAGGAAAGCTGTGCCTGCTGAGATTCAGTCCCATCCCACTGTCCCCTGTCCCCCATCCCTTCACCCTGCCCAGCCCCTCCTAGAGAACTGGCTCTATTCCAGGCACGACCCTGGGTGTGAAGAAGCGGGAATGAACAGGCACGCCCGCCCACGCCCTTTTGGAGATTATGTTCTAGCTATTTTATCATGCGACCAATATTCACTGAACACCTACTCTGTGCCAGGCATCTATTCCAGGTGTTGGGGACACAGAAGCAAACAAATAGGACAAATGTCCCTGCTCTGGTGGAGTTCATTCTAGAGGAAACTGAATAAGCCATTCCACAAATTATTCATTCCATATGGGGCTGTTGGATGGAGTCACGCTAGATGTTAGCAAAGTCGGCAACGGAACAGGCCTGACCCTGTCAGTCCCCAGCAGCTGTGTGAACTGGGGCTTGATGAAGAGGAGGAATGGTCTAGAAAGGAAGGGAAGAAGGAGCATTCCTGGCAGAGATTCTGAGACGGAGGAAAGGCTGATGTGGAACTGAAGGAAGACCAGCATAGGGGACGTGGCCCGTGACACAGCTGAAGGTAGGGTGAGCTCAACCAAGTGGGGACCTGGGACCCAGGCTTTCGGTCTTTACCCTCAGAGCAGTAGGGAGCCACAGAAGGGGACAGATATGTGGTCAGATGTGGTTTACAAAGCTTGATGCTGGCATAAACCTAATTAAAATAAATAAATTGATTTAAAAAAAAAAAAAACAGCTTGATGCTGATGGCTGGACAGAGACAATATGGCAGAGGGATGTGGTGAGACAGAAAGAAACCTGGGGCAGGAATCTGGGGCGATTGTGGGGATGTGAGTATAGGGAAGTCTGTGAAGAGACTGAGACGCTCAGGAGGTAGCCCCCCCGGGTCCATCCAGCCATCGTCATTTACTGGGACTACCATAAAAAAGCACCGCAGGCTGGCTAGGACCACAGAAACTCACCACCTCGCAGTTCTGGAAGCTAGAAGTCCAAAACCAAGGTGTCAGGCAGGGTTGGCTCCTCCTGAGGGCCGAGAGGGAGGGAACTGCTCCCATCTTCACTCCCACATGGCCTCCACTGAAGACCTGCCTCCAGGTTCTCATGAGGTTGCCCATCATGTTGGACGAGAGCCCACCCCAAAGACCTCACTTCAACTGTGTGACCTCTGTAAACACCCTATTTCTAAACAAGGGCCCATTCTGAGGGACCAGAGGTTCTCAACATATGAATTTGGGTGGGTGGTGGGGAGGACACAATTCAACCATTAACCCTGACCAAGCAAAGTCTGATGGGGAGTGCACGGAAGATTCCAGAATCTTTCACGCTTTCAGAGAGACCCAAGTTAAAGCAACTGCCCTTGTACCTCTTTCCACTGGCGACTCCATCTGTCTACGGTTGTTTGTTCTCCTGATTGTTTGAGGTGGTGCCCCCAGACAGGACTATGTGGGGCTGAGATGCCCTTGGTTTCCAAGGGTAAAAGTCCAGCCCCAACAGACCTTCCTAACAGCAGATACTTCCACCAGAGGTGGAATAAAATGGCCTCAGCCAGCTAGGATTGAGGAGCCAGTGAAATCTGAGTCACTACAGGGAAGTGCAGCAAGGGAGCCCAGGAAGTGGCCAAGTTTGAGTCTCTTTCCAAAAAAACATCAGGAACTCTACCTGCACTATTACTGCCTCCTCTCAGAGGACCCCAAATCTGATTTGTAGTCACCTGCAGTCCACGTTAAGACCCCCTCCTGCGAAATACCAGGGCAAGACCCCAGACCTGTTTTTAATCCTGTGTCCCTGGTGACTCTGGTCTCCGGTGGCATTGGAAGCCGCCGCTCTGCAGCCCTTTCTTCCCTTGGACCTGTGGATGAACATGTGCTCAGGGCTCTGTGGAACCCAGCGGTCTGGTCTGTGGGGAACTGGCACAATTCCTAGCCCTTGATTATCTCTCTAAGTCATCTCAAGGCAGATTCTGATTACCATTTCTATTCCTGCCTCTCCACACTGATTACTTCAGCAAGTGCTTTTCAATTGCCCCATTCTTTCTTTCATAAAGACATGCCTCAAACTTCAATCTTTAAAAAAATACACACACACACACACACACATACACACCAGCTATTCTCCATGTTCAGGAAGCTTTGTGTTTCCTACCTCAGGGAGGGGTATAGGGAAAGATTTTATTTTATGTCCTACTTTTCATTGCTGTAAGTCAACAGAGACAGCCTGGTAGCATGTTTTCATTGTGGCTAGAGATGGCCACTGACCAGTCATCTGTGAGCACCACTTCGGGTGGGCCCTGGGGGATGCTGTTAGCTCCCTGCCCACAGCCCCTTGGCACCACACAACTTTCCACCTCGGCTGTGAGTGCAGGGTTGGCCAGTGTTCAGGGAAAACTAGAAATCCTGGGGAGTGTGCACCCCCAGAAGCACCCTCACCCAATAGGACTCAGTGAGTGAAGGCCCCAGGCTCCTTGTCTCTAGGCTGGGATAACCCCAAGGCATGTTCCACGTGGGACCCCACATTCCCCAAGGGAATGGAGTGCTAGCTGCCCACAGTGGTTGACTTCCTTGATAGCAGGCCCTCACTTCCCCACACCTTGACCCGTGTTTCATGGGATCATGACCCAGGGAAATGACTTGTATCTGAGTCCTTGTCTCCAAATCTCCTTCTGAGGGGATTCCAAGTCAGTTAGGCACTGGTCTAAGCTTTTAATCCTGTGTGAGATCACAGCTTTTTCTCAAGAACTCAAATCCAAGACTACATGAGCCTTTGGATTTTATTCCAGAATATTAAGGGTGCGCCATTGTGGACTCCAGAAGGCCTTATCTAGCCTTGCTAAATTCAATCCCATTTTCCAAGCTGAGTCTTCCTCTGAGACTTTGGACCACATTGGGCTTGAAGCTCAAATAAATCTCAGCATCCGCAAACCCATTTCAGCCAACATAAAACCATAAAAGAGTTTGGGGGTGGGATTGCAAAGTGCTGGAACCACTTCAGAAAACAGTGTGGCAGTTCTTCCAAAGATTAAGCAGAGTCACCATATGACTCCGCAATCCTACTCCGAGGTCTACACCCAAGAGAACCAAAACTCCATGTCCACACAAAAACTTGTGCCTGCATGTTCACAGCAGCAGCATCTCTGACAGCCACAAAGAGCTGCCAAAATGTCCATCAACTCAACTGATGAGTGCTTAAACAAAGCAGAGTGTACCCAACCATGGACTTGCTTCATCCATAAAAGGAAGGAAGTCCTGAGACAAGCTGCAACACACGGATGAACCTGGAAAAAGCTAAATGAGGAGTAAACCATGTGAGGCCTCATATGATTCCATTCATATGAAATGTTCAGGAAAGGCAGGTCCATAGAGACAGAAAGTAAATGGGTGGCTGCCAGGGGTGTGAGGAGTGAGTAACTGCTCACGGATAGGGGGTTCCTTTGAGAGGGGGGGATTAAAGATTCTCACATCCGTGGCAACGGTTATACAATTTTGTGAATACACTGGACACTGTTGAATTGCATTCTCTCACAAGGTGAATTGTATTATATGTGAATTATATCTTAATAAAATTGTTGCTTGAGACAGAGAGAAATTATAGGATTGTGTGTATTGTTAGAGCCCCACAGAAAACCATACCTCTAAATTTTCTACAACTTTCTAACTTTTCTGAAACAACCCTTCAAAGCCATGATCACAGCCTCAGAAGAAAGTGAGAGCAAACTCTGGCCACAGTCTTGGCGTTGACAAAGCTGAATTCCAAGCAAAGCCTGGGCCTGTGAGCACATCAGAAAGGACCTGGTTCTGGCTGGCAGCCAGCCCCTGCTGGTTCTGTGACGAGGGCAGGTTGTGCCTGCAGGTAGGGTTTTGTAAATATTCAGCGAGACACGTCTAATTTGAAAGTCTATCTCAGCCAGACAGAAGGAAGACTTCTTAAAGCAACATTTGAAGAAGGTTTTTCAGCCATGGGCTTCAAAGCACCTGAATCTCAACAGAAGACCAGCTGATCCAGATGTTGTTCTGTAACAATGTGGAAGGGGCTCTGCTAGGTTTGAGCATCCTCACCAAAGTGGGGGGGGCGGGGTGGTGGAATTCATGAAAATCAAAAGGGACCAGGGAGGGGAAAAAAGGGAAGGGGAAGTACTGGGCAATGATATCAACCAATGTTGATATCTCGTGTGCACGTGTGAATATGCAAAATATCTAATTATAATGCACCAATAAAAATGTGGAAAAAGACAAAACAAAATAGAAAATGTGGACAAGTACAAGATTAGGCTGGAAATTAATTTTTCAAATTATGAAGATAAATGCTTTCAAAGCTTTAAAAGAAGAAAAAGAAGAGGAGGAGAAGGAGAAGGAAGAATAGGCTCAAATCAATCCCCATTTGAAGGTATTAAGAGAGAGCACCAACCACATTTTTATGTCGATATAACTCTAAATATTATCATAAATGTTTTACTTATATATCAACTCTAATCATTTAAGTAAGTTTAAGAAATAAATTCATTCAGGCCCAGTACAGTGGTACATGCCTGTAATCCCAGCAGCTCTGGAGGCTGAGTGAGGCAGGAGGACTTCAAGTTCAAAGTCAGCCTCAGCAACTTAGCAAGACGCTGAGCAATTTAGTGAGAAATTGTCTCAAAATAAAAAAAAAAAAAAGAAATCAAAAAGGGCTGGGGATGTAGCTCAGTAGTTAAGTGTCCCTGGGTTCAATCCCTGGTACCCAAAATAAAAAATAAAAATCATTCAGAAGGACTGGTATCGCTGGGACTTAGACCCCATCTCCAGCCAAGCTCCATTTAAAAAGCGGAAATCAGGCAGAGTATGGGCTTGGATTGAATCAGACTGGGAGGCCCAAGGGAAAAAGCATGGGCAGAAAGCCAGGGTTACACTCAGAGTTTCTTCCTATGCCAAGAAGGCAGTGAGGGTCACCATCTGAGATGACCCTTGAAGGGAAACCTAAAATGACCAACTTCACATTAGGACCACAGAGCCGTAGTGTTTCTCCTCCAATCCACACAACAGCCTTGCTCCATGAAAGGACAGGAAAGTGTGTGCTAATGAGGAAGAAAAACTGGAGAAGAACTTTGCCCACCCAGGCATAGAGCTGGTGCATTGAGAAGGTAGATTCAAAACCAGACCTCAACAACTCAAGCCCTGTGCTCTGTGCCCCTGGGTGCCCATCGGGCCAAAAACCCAAAGCAAAAGCACTTGCCTTTAAAACTCTCTGTGCTGAACATACTTAGGTGGAGTGACAAGAACTGAAACATGGTCACAAAAGTAGTAGCTGCTCCTTCACTTACAGCTTATTTGGTTTGGGGCTATAAAATGGAGATCAAACCTCTGCCACGGAGCTGCTACAAGGAGTAACAAGTTGATTTACACAAAGCACCTGGTGACATGCAGCAGGTGTCTAAACATTGACTCCCTTGTCTCAGCAAGAAGGGTGGTAGTCCAAGGTCAACAGCCTGCTTCTCAGTGTACATAAAAAGACAGAGATGCAGTTACACAGAATTATGAGACAGAGTGGGCATGACCTCAGAGAATGTCCACCCATCCCGTAGATAATGATTTGAAAAACTGAGGCTCAGAGAGAGGCAGCACCTTTCCCATGGTCACTCAGCAAGGTGGCTGAATCCCTCAAAGAAAGAGCTATTCCATATTCCCAAGATTTTTTTTCCCTTGAAAACAGAGAACCAAAAACAATTCCTCCTTCAATAATCTTTGGCACTCTTTATAAAGACATTTCTCTGGCAGAAAAGCTAAATTGCCCAAATCTGGATAACTCTTGGATAATGCTGGTTGATCCTGCCTAATATTTAATTCTTTAAAGCATCTTTTCCCATCAATAAACTTTTTTGTGGGAAACTCTCGTTTGCCTTGTGTTTCTTATGGAAATGTGATTTGTACATACATCCTTTCTGCATAAATATTTAGCTCATCATTGTGCAGCACAAATTCCCTGCAAATTAGGTGGAAATCAGCTTCAGCTGACAGAAGCATCTATACTCATCCAGGGGGAAAAATCATTATTATTTAGAACTTATTAAGCCACAACCATAGGAACTGGATGAGCCTAGGAATTTCAATAAATAGTGAATGCAAATGTACAGCCAACACTCAAGCTCGGATTGCTCTTGTAATTTTTGCCTACAGGAGGCAGGGAAAGGTGGAGCAAAGAACATGGGTCGATGCTTGGCTCTGCCGATGACAAACTTTCAACAAGAGCAAATCACTGAATTTTTTTCTCCTCCATAAAATAGGTCTAGCCATACCTGTCTCAGAGTTTTTGTTATAAAGATTAAATGGGATTGTACGTGTAAATTCCCTTGCATGAGGCCTGACACATACTGGATGCTCAATAAATGTTCATTACAAACAAACGAATCACAAAGGTGAGACACGGAATTGAGAGTTGGAAAGAGTTGGATGCCACCCTCGGTGCCATCCCATAATTTGCTCCAGTCTCAACAGGTTTTATTTAAAGGTTGCCGTTAACTTGGCCAATATGACATAAAACTATGTAGAGGGCGAATTTCTAGATAGTCTGGCATAGAGATCTACATGCTCATATAAATTGGACAATTAAACTTTGTTGCCAATGTCCTGCTTACACCCTATGATGTTTCATTGTGTTCCCGGGACTTCTACCTGTTGGGATCTGTGTTTCTAGGCCTGAGGATTCTAGTTGCAGGAACTGTGGGACGCTACTCAGACAGATGTGCCGAGAAGAACCTTCCAAGTGCTGCCCCTGACCCATCAATCACTTCTTGTGTGGGATCAGTCTGAAGTGTGTCTTTTCTCCCCTGGCCGCAGATTCACCCACGGAATAACACACCTTGCTGGTTCAATAACACACTTTTCTCTCTTCCACTTCCCTCTTTCATTTTTTCCTCTTTTCACTTCCTAATTTTTCTGGGCTTGAAGGAATTCAGAGTACTGCCATTCCAGAATGTTCCACTCTGATATTAAGATTATTTGGATCTGAAGGCAGTTGAGAAAAAGCAGACATGGGAGTAGCTCTTCGCACCCCCCGCCATTCTTCCTGAAAGCAGAATATCAATTCCTCCAGAGAAAGTGTCCCCACTGCTTTTCCAAAAAAGGAATACAGCCTCAGCAGCAGAGGCAAGATGGCGCTGAGAGAGAGTCCACACAAACCGACCTTTACTAACCAGCGCATACTGACCCCAGTTTTCCCATATTTACCCTCCCACAATGTTCAGCTCCTAGAAGTTCAAGGTCCTTATCCTTCATCTTATCACTTCCCTACAAATTACTTATTCTTTGCTAAGAGGCTGTGGAAGCCCTAAGCTCTACCCACCCCTGAGTTATTCCTCCCTGACTCCCTGAAGGTACATGCACGGCACTTGTTAAGAAACTTGTTTGTTTTTCTCCTGTTAAATCTGCCCTTGGTCAGTTTAATTTGCAGGACCACAGCCTGAGAACCTAGGAGGGTGGAGGGTTTTCTTTCCTGCCCTGTGACTTCTACATCCCAAATAAGCATCCTTCACTTGAATTCTTGTCTCGGCATCTGGGAGAACCCATATTAAGTCAGATACATGCCAGGTTTCTTGATGTTGCACCTGAAACTCAAACACAACGTGGGAATGAAAATAGATCCCCCTCCCTGAGGCCTGGCCCTGCAGAGCTCCCATCTTCGTACCCAAAAGCTCATCACACACCCCGCCCACTCTCTAATTTACTGTGAAAAATCAATCCCCCATCTGCTCCACACACACACCTGTTGCTACACTGGGAAGAGCTCTATCATCCTCTCCTTCTCCCAAGCCAGGAACATCAATCACCCTTGCTTTGTCCCTGTCTCTTTCCTGATCCCCACCCCTGCCAGCCATTCACCAACTCCTGCCAGTTTGACCTTAATGTCTCCTGAATCAGTCTCTTCTCATCCCTCTAACCTCTGAGCCAAGAAAGGCACACCCCGCCTCTGACCTGGACCACTGCAGTAGCCTCATCCTTAGAGTCCCACATCCCCCTTGGCTCCCCACAATTCTCTGCATATGAAATAGGTGTTTTTCCATATTTTCATTGATGCATTATAGGCATACATAATGGTGGGATTCACTCATATATTTGTGCGTGCACATGGTATAACAATATAATTTGGCCAACATCATTCCCCAGTGTTTCCCCTTTCCTTCCCCTCCTCCCTCGCCGGGTCCCTTTCCCCCACGGATCTCCCTTTGAATGTCATGAGATCCTTGCCCCACCCCCCCACCTTTCTTTTCCTTTTTCCCTTCTAGCTACCACATATGAGAAAACACACAACCCTTGACCTTGATCTGAGTTTGCCTTATTTCACTTAACATAACGGTCTCTGGTTCCATCCATTTTCTTGCAGATGACATAATTTCATTTTTTATGGCTGAATAAAACTCCATTGTCTACACATGTATCGTTATGTATAACTATTATGAACCAATAAAAAATTTTAAAGAGAGAGATTGTTATTTTTTAACTGCAGGTAATGAGAGCAATGATTAGCTCTGAGTGGAAGCTTCCTATGTGCTTGGCACTGCCTGATCCTATTACTCCTGAACTTAAAATCCTCCCCTGGCTGCTTGTGTCTAGTCTAAAGCCCCAGCAAGACCACATACGAACTGGTGCCCCCTTTTCTCCACAGCTCCTTCTCTTGCTATTCTCCCTGCTTGATCAAATCCCAGAAGTCCTCTTTCTGAATCATGGTGTAGGTCTGCTTCCTGCTTTAACTTTTCCATGGAGAACTGGGCTTTGAGGTGTCCATCGGTGCCTACGGCCCCTCCCCACCCTCGCTCCTCCCTGTCATCTCCCCAGGCCCCACTCAAAAACCTGGATCAGGAGGAAGCCTTCCCCCTAGAGGTCCTGGGTTGACTGTGAGATGACAGGTGACTCCGTTCACCCCTTTAACAATCCAGAGGTTCTTTTGAGCAAGAATTCTCACCTACCTCCCATGGAGCCTGGCACAGAGCCTCACACACAGTAGGTGCTCCATAAATGCTGGTGGAGTTCATTAAGGAGGCCGGCCAGTCTTAATCACAATCATTGGGCATGCTGCCTTCACCGCCTTCCCCCAAGGGAGCCTATGGCTGATTGGACAATTACTCCAGGGCTGGAACAAATCACCCACAGGCGCTCGATAAAACTGTTCAATGAAGACTGCTGACAAAAGAGCTGATTGCACAGCCTTGACCCTGAGAGTAATTACACGCACCAGCATCCTTCGGCTGGCCGTCGGGTAGCCAGGAAGGGGGGCCTCACCTCCACGCAGCTCTGTCTCCTAAATAAACTCAAAAGAGCATATGTTGTCCTTCCCCGCCACGATCCCAGGATTGCTGTGACTTGTTAGAAATCAAACAGAGGCCAGGTCAGTAGTACAGTTGGCACGTGCCGCCGTCTCCCCAGGTTCCAGAGTGTTCCCTTAGCCATCTCCACCACAGACACCAAACGCTGCCAGCCCTCCACTCCCTGAGCACTCAGCAGGACACCCCTCTCAGCATCAAATGCCTGCTGCTCCATCTCAGCCTGACACCATCGCCAACCCACAGTAGCCATCGCTGCCCATTACCTGCTTCCACCCATGCTGAAAAGCCAGAAGTCATTCTGGATGCCTCTGTCCCTCCACCCATCCCTCCACTCATCCCTCCACCCATCCATTCTTTCCATAGCATCTATCAAACCCCTATTTGAAGCAGATACTGCTGTGTTCACACTGACAAATGAGAAGACGTGATCCCAGACCCCAGGAAGCTCACGGTCTAGATAGGGCAATGGCTCTTAACTGCACAGAGATTAATACTAACAGATGAACCACACCTCGTGTTGGTTGGGCCTTTGCCAGGGCCTTAAGGAAGAAAAGAAGCCTGGGAGGGGAGGTCATCGACCAGGATGGCATTAACTTCCCCTCAATCCGACTGCATTTTAGACAGGTTTCTTCCTGACCAGAGGTCCCTGGCCTCCAATTTCTTAGAGCCCTTTATAAATCATGAAATCTAACTTTAGGAGAAAAGCCCCCATCCGATGTCCATCTTCTCCCGGTCTCTAGTCAGTTTTGCAACCCAAGGACCTGGGAGCCATCCCTTCCCAATGTAATCACCACCAGCGCACCTTCTCCCAGCCTCTGTGGAGGGTAGGGGCCTCTCTTTTGAAATAGCCACAAATAGCCAAGACCCACCTCTGCCTGAACATCCTCCAGGCTTTTCTCCCTGCCCCCAGGCTGGAGCTTAAAACCCCTCCTGCCTTCAGTGTCCATCTCTCTCCCCCAGGGCAGTCATCTTCAGCAACCTCCCCTGCTTGATTCATTCTGTCCAGTGTTGTTTGACTACAGCACCCACCAGAAACAAGTAAGAAGAACGGAGATCCTGCCCTTGGAGAAGACACATTCAAACTTTCCAAATTGTAGTAAATGCTGTGAAATAAAAGTATAGGAAGCTGCGAGATGGGATGATGGGGAAACTGATTTAGGTAGGAAGTAGATCAAAGGAGAAATCTCTGAGATATTTGTACTGTGACAAGTGTCCAGGCACTTGACTAGCACACATTTAAAAAAAAATACTTTTAGATCCAACAATCAGCTTCAGAAACATTGGGTCCCTATCCCCACAATGTCTTACTCTCTGTGCATGGGCAGTTCTTTCACTTTCTAAAGCAGGGCTCTGATGGCCCTCCTCAGCTCAATAACCACCCATGGATCCCAGGTGCCACCTGAACCAAGTCACAGCTCCTAAAGCCCTTAGCTCAATGGTCAAGACTGTATAATCTGGCTCCTTCTTTCCTCTCCAAACATATGGAAAGAAAGTGTCTCACTAACACGCCAGCCTTCTATAAGGTGACAGAGGAAGGAGCTTTGGGCACAAGCAAATGGAAGACCTCCCAGAAAGTATGAACGCAAAGTCACTAAGAATCTATTCATATTGTCAAAGTGCTGAAAGGAGAAAAGCCCTGCTCTTTCCAGCTGGACCAAAAATCCAGCCAATTTGCCTTACTTTGGGACACAGGATCTTAAGCAATCCGGATACACAAAATAAGGCTTTGGCGAATTTATTTACCAAGCCAAAGTTATGCCTGGTGCTCGGTTCTCTCTCCTGGGTGATGCTAGCCCTAGACCTTCAGTCCCCAATACACCTAATGCCTTCACCCAATCTGTCACATCCCCCTGCTCCCCCTGCTCCTTCTGATGGGGGAGGAGCCTCAAGGGCACCCCTCTGTTAGGGAGAGAAGTAGGTCTTGATGACACTGCATTTGGACACCCTAGAGCACCTGACTCCAGCCTCCCTGCAGGATCTCTAGGGAAGCCCCTTATCATGGAGGAGTCACCAGGCAGGATACACCCCATTCTGCTGCAGTGAGCTGGGTCTCTTCCTGGTCCACACAGCGCAGAACTCTGAGGACCTGCAGCTGGAGCACAGAGGTTGACCACCAGTTGGTGGAGCTACTACCGAAGTGGCACCCACTTTCTCCACAGAAAAGTCTTAACTGGGCTTCTCCAGAAATCTTCACCATGGCTGACTTTAGGACTGCCAGCAAAAAAGTCTATGCAAAAGAGTTCAATGTAGATAAACTTCCTGTTTTATGTAGCCACTAGCTGGGAAGAAATCAGCACTCCAGGTGCTGGACATCCCCTTACTAGTTTTCACAAACATGTATCCAGTATAGTAGTTTGTAGAAACAGGTAAACAAGGCCTCTGGCCTTGAGCTGGGGCTTCACAGAGATGTTCACATTTCTAAGATAAGAGAAGTTACCAATTGGGCTCCATGGTAACAGCTGGCAGGGGGAGGAAAGAAAGAGGAGAAGAAGCTCCCCCCTTCTCAGGTGTTGTCCTTGAAGGGTTAACTTGCCCAGAACAGTGAAAGAAAAAAACTGCCTTTATGTGAACTTCTGCAGACTGTGAACTTCTGAGCCCCTCCTCTTACATACTGGGTATAAAACTCTGAAACTCCCTGAACTCAAGGTTCAGGGGATTAATTGATTACAGCAAAAGCTGTGCCCTCTGAACCTGGCTGCAGCCAAATAAATCTGTTTCCTGCTATCTTCGGTGCCTTGTCTCGTTTGTCCCGACAACACTACTTCCCTGAAAGTTTCAGAAATGGTGCACTATCAGGAGGGCACGCTGGCCTGTGAGTGCCTCCTTGAGTAGGAAAGGGTCATCTTCATGCACAGAAACAACTACAGAGCCCTTGGCTTTGCCCAAGGATCCCTGCGAGCCAATCACTGTCCTGGCCTGTGGTCAGGGGCACTGAGTAGCTGGAGGGAGCGAGAGCATCTCACTAAGTTGCTAAAGCTGTCCTTGAATCTGTAATCCTCCTCCCCAGCCTCCTGACACCACCACACCCAGCTCTGATAACTCTTTTCTAGCCCTCTCTACCTGCTGGCCCGGAACACAGGATTATCTCAGTTGAACCTCCTTGGAGATTCCCAGGTCATTCTCTCCAACCTAAGGCCAAAGACCTTGTCTCCGCATCTCCTAAGACTTTCCTTCATGCCTCGATCCAGGGACTGCTGCAGTCTCTGAGCCGCAGTGCCCAAGTCACTCAGCTCCTACCTTCTCTGAGTCAGGAGCTCCCTAGAGGCAGGCCTACAGCCCAGCTACCTCTTGGCCTGCACTCTTGCTTCTGGAATGAGCTCTAGCTGTACGCCGTCAAGGGCAATGAGTTACATGGAGATAGGAGCAGGACTATTTTCCTTTAATTCAATTAAGCCACACGCTGACTATGATACTTTCTCCACTATCTAAGGCAGCAGGTGCCTTTGCAATTACTTCCCCTCTGCTGAGGCTGCATGTCGCCTGGGGTCTCCAGGAGACAGAGATGAGGTTGTGGAATCACAAGAGCAATGTGAGAGAGGATAGGGATGGGCCAGGGAGATCAGAGGACTGGCCAGGGAGCCCCTGAGAGAAACATCAGCCAGGAACACGACAGCACAAGGTGACTCGGGGAAAACTATGTGTGGGAAACTTCTGGGATGTGATTTCCCATTGCCCTCAAGGGCCTTAGTAACAGGAAATATGCTTTAATTTGGGTTCCCCCTAAAGCAGATCTGGAGATGAGGATTTGAGCACAGTAGTCTATTTGGGAGGTGATTTCAGGAAGCCCAGTGAATGAGTGGGACAAGTGACAGGGGGCTGAAGAAATCCAGTGCAGCCTGCGTTAGTGAGAGGGCCAGTCACTGAGGCCAGCAGGACGCAACCTCACTTGGAACTCTTTGAGAGATGCATTGAGCACACCTAAGAATGTCCCCAAAGGGCAAAAAAGACAAGCATTTATTCACCAAAGCAGGTTGAATGGTGTCCCTCTAGTTGACATGTCCATGTCCTAACTCCCAAAACCTATAGGTGTTCCCTTATTTAGAAAAAGGATCGATTTGTATGTTGATCGATATAATAAAAGATTTAGAAATAGATCATCCTGGATTACTCAGATGGGCCCTAAATCCAAGACAAGTATCCTTTTAAGAGACAGGGAGGAAAAGAAAAGGCCTCAGGAGATCAGGGGGCAAAGACAGGACAATGCAGCCACAAGCCAAGGAACACCGGGAGCCCCTGGGAAGAGGCACAAAAGCACTCTCCCTTCAGCCCTTCCAGGGAGTGTGGCCCTACCCACACCTGGTTGTCAGGCTTCTGGCCTCAAGAACTGCAAGAGAATAACCTTTAAACCACCCAGTTCATGGTAACTTGTTACAGAAGCCACAGGACACTGATACACCCACTGTACCAGTCAGCTGTCCATTGCTGAGATCAAATGCCTACAAAATACAGCTTGAATGAGGACAGATTTATTTTGACTCTCAGTTTTAGAGATTTCAGTCCATGGTCAGCTGGCTCCATTGCTTTGGGCCTGAAGAAAGGCAGAGCATCATGGTGGAAGGGTGTGGCAGAGCAAACCTGCTCACCTCCTGGTGCTTGAGAAGCAAAGAGAGGCCAGGGACACGATATAGTCCCTCAGGCACAACTCCAAGGACCCACTTCCTCTTACAGTATTCACCACCTTCCAATAGTCCACTCAGCTATGAATCCCTCAGTGGATTGATCCATCAATGTGGTTCGAACCTTGTGATCCAATCACGTCTGTAAAACCCCACCTCTGAACATTGCTGCATTGGAGACTAAGACTTCAACCATGAGCCTTTCAACATAACACCTACCAATTCCTATCCTTTCTTGGTTACAGGTTACTCTTGGAGACCTCAATCCCACAATGTCTAAGGCCTATACCTCTGAAGTGTGAGTCCACTCCTGCAGCCAGAGAAAGACCTCAGACAGAGACATCTGTTCTAACCATACAAAGGCACTAGATCTGTGGCAATTTGTTACAGCAGCAATAGGAAACTAATACATTCTCTAATTTTTTTTTAATTTTAATATTTATTTTTTAGTTTTCGGTGGACACAATATCTTTGTTTGTATGTGGTGCTGAGGATTGAACCCGGGCCGCATGCATGCCAGGCGAGCGAGCGTGCTACCGCTTGAGCCACATCCCCAGCCCCTACATTCTCTAAATTTAAAAGCCAAGACTACCCCCATGGGATAGCAACTATTATCAGATGTTTCTCCAGACTCAAGTTTCTTATGTCACAGTGTAGGTTTTTTGAGATATTACAGGTTAAGCATTTCTAATCGGAAAATCAAAAATGCTCCAAAATCTGTCAGCATGACTCTCAAAAGGTTTCAGATGTTGGAGTATTTTGGATTTTGGATTGTTAGATTAGGGATGTTCAACAAGTAAAGTAAATTGCAAGAAACTGCAATTCGAAACACTTCTGGTCCCAAGAATTTCAAATAAGGGATATTCAACCTATAATTGATACTTTTTTTCTTCCTTTTAGTAAGTCTCTTGATTTCTCTATTACCTCTCTATTTCTCTATTACCTCACCCCAATTCAAGCCATCAGGTCTCTGAACTCATTGCCTAAGTGAGGGGACAAGGTTGCAAATTGGGGGGACAGCAGAAACAAAGACATCTTCCTGCTTTGGGGCTCCACAAGACTGTGCCCTTGGGAATATTAAAGTGTTTGAAAGTAATATGACCCACATGGCCTAATTCATCCCACCAGCCAGGACTGGTGGATTTCACCCAAGATCAAGAAGGAGAAGTGGAAAAATCCTAGGGGAAGGGGTTCTGAACCTCAGGGAGACAGCAGGAACTTACAAAAAAAATCCATAATGGGGAGACTAAGCAGGATAAGCTGAAGAACCCACAGGGAAAGGGACCACACACTCTGGCATTTAACACAGAACCAGACAGGCTTTGGGGGAATGGGCTGGGTACCATTAGGATGGTTGTCAGAGCTATGGGGCTAGACAAAACCCAGTGGTCTGAAGGACAGGGGTGTCTCCACCATAATCCCAGGCAGGAATCAAGGAGCCACCAAAGGGCTTCCTCTCCTTTGAAGGCTGAAGAGGAAATTTGGCTGGGATCCCAAGCTGTATGGATGCCTTGGAAGTGCTAATTGCTTGAGGCTGAGTGGTACTGTCCTGTGGAGGCCAGATGAGAGATGGTACTCGGGTCTGTGGGCTCCAAGAGCAATTAACCTCAGCTCTACCCCTTCAACCAAGAGGCCAATGAGAAAGGGTACTAGTGGCCATCAGCAAGACACCCCTATCCCCAGAACCAGCTTCCCATGAAGGTCACTAGCGGCAAGTTGGCCATGGGGACAGGAGGTCTTGCTGTGTGCCTCCCCCCACATAGGAAGGCAATGGGGGAACCCTCTGGACCAAAGGGGCCATGCAAGAGGGGCTTTGTCACCAGCAAGAAGCCTAGAAGGAGCTGAGGCCAGAAAATTCAAGGCAGGCAGGATGCAGGATCTCATATGCTGGAGAGGCTCCAGGTGATATCAGTAATAAAACATTTTATGGGAAAGAAAAAAACGGGAATAAATTCAAACGCAAGAACAAGCAATGTTTTAGAGTTTTGTATCATTAGCAGAATTAGATAATTAAAAACACAAGCCAGGAATCACAAGCCATCCTTCTCCGGCCTTCCCACATTAAAGGAGATAGGTGCGTAAAAGATCCATCGGTGCCGACAGATGGTCAATTTATCTACACAAGAAAGGATCATTTTATACCCTCTCCATTCCAGGGCAAAATTATTTCCTGTAATAATCATGGAAAAATCAGTAATAATCATTAGTTTCTTGACTCATTCCTTAGTCTTAAAACTATTAGCAATCATAAAGGAGAAATTTCAATGTTACATATATTATTCATATTTAGTAAAATATTTACGGTAGAAACTAAAATTTGCACTTACCAAACAAAAATATTCCAGTTCACAGTCCACATTCCATTTTACTGTGAGAAATTTTAAGTACACACAGGGCTGGGGGTATAACTCGGTGGTAAAGTGTTTGCCTAGCATGCGTAAGGCCCTGGGTTCCATTCCAAGTACTGAAAACAGGGAGAATAGAAACTTTAAGTACCTATGCAAACTCCAACTAGTCCTATAGAATGACAGAATTCAAATAACTCACGTTCGATTTCTTCATTGTTTAATCACTGGGCTATTCTTGCTAATACAGGATCAACTACTTAAACACAGGAATATATAATACCACAGGGCTCAGAGGCTGAACTGAGCCCAAAGCAAGCTTGAAACATACCAAATCATTAGGAATTTGCTTTCAAAATGAACACGTGTCGTCAAGCCCATGTGGGTAGAGAGATGACTATAAATCAGGGAATTCTTTGAATCAACTTCCATATAAAATACAATGTATTAAAAGAACAAAGGATTAAAATGTGCTAATGTGAAGCTTACACACTTTAAGCTTCTATGTTATTAAAACTCAACAAAAACCACAGCAATTTAGATCTTGGATCAACTAAATATTTTAGAGCAAAGTATTTTACCGTTGGCATAGTTTAGAGTTGCCAGCGCACAGTGATGGACAGAACAGACAGACTTTGTTGAGTTTTATTATTGTTTTAGCAGCACCTGATTCTCAGTACACTACTAGTGACAGGGACCTTTCCTGTTCCTGAAGGCAAACCATTCCTACTTCAAAAGGTGAAAATTGTCAACATTTATTGCGTGGGTGCCCTGTGCGGGGCACCATTATAGGAGCTGTCTGTGCTGTAGCTCATTTAATTCTCCTTCAAGCAGTAGTGGTCGCTGTAAGTGGGGTGGTTAATATTATCACTACCGTTTTACAGATAAGAAAGTTGATGCTTTCAGAGACTTACTTAGTGGAAGTGGAAGTATAAGCAGCTTCCATATATTCACAGTTCTAGATCCTGAGGATTCAATCAAACTTAGATTGAGAACATTTTTTAAAAATTGCATCTGCACTAAGCGTATACAGATCTTTTTGCTTTTCGTGATTCTCTAAACTATACAGGACAGGTGGCCACCCAGCTGCCCACAGAGGTGCCCATGGGGACATATAGACTTCTGGAACAAGATGTTCTGGAAAATCCACGAACCCTTCCAGCAGAGGCAGATAATCGGGAGAATTTGCTCTCTGCAAAAACACACAGCATTTATATTGTATTGCGTATCATAAGCGATCAGGTGTTGACTTAAAGTGTATGGGAGGATTGTGTAAGTGATATGCAAATTCTGTGCCGCTTTCTACAAGAGACCTGTGCTTCCAAGGACCTTGGTATCCTTGGAGGGTCCTGGAACTAACACCCATGGATACCAAGGGACAACAGTGCTTTGTAAGCGGTGAGTGTGGTACACAACACTGCTAGATTTAGCACCAATAACAGTGAGATTTAATGCATTTGGTTACGACAGACAGGATATTTGAGGAAGAGAAAGGGAGGCAGACGTTTATGTGACAGCCAGATTCAACAATGCCAACATGATGATACCAAAATGGAACCCATGAAGACAGCCTCATGGGGTGACCATGTTCCCAGTGCCTAGCAGCCAGCTGCCAGAAGAGGTCTCAGCTCATAATCACGCAGAGGCAACTGTGCCAGTGCAAAGAAGTGGCCTCAGAATTCACCAGCCCCTGGGAGCCCAGCAGCCCCTACACCCTGCCCCAGAGCCAGGTCACACAGGGTTGATGGCAGATAGAAATGTGAGATACAAGCAGCCAGCCACCTAGCTGCCCACAGAGGTACCCATGAGGACCATAGACTTCTGGAACAAGGTGTCTGCAAAATCCATGAACCCTCCCAGCAGAGGCAGATAATCAGGAGAATTTGCTCTCTGCAAAAGCACATTGAGTAAACACACAGGGTTTGGGCCCTAAGTTCCCATCTTTCCTCTCATCTTTCATTTACCTAATGCATGACTCCTCAAGTCTCTGCCCACACGTGAGAAATGTGTAGGCGAAAAAAAAATTAACTTTAATAAATTTTGTTTCTTAAAAACAAAAAAAAATACAAAATAAACTGCTACATCGATGTTCATAGCAGCTCAATTCACAATAGCAAGACTGTGGAACCAAACTAGATGCCCTTCAATAGACGAATGGATAAAAAAAAAATGTGGCATTTATACACAATGGAGTATTACTCTGCATTAAAAAATGACAAAATCATAGAATTTGCAGGGAAATGGATGGCATTAGAGCAGATTGTGCTAAGTGAAGCTAGCCAATCCCTAAAAAACAAATGCCAAATGTCTTCTTTGATATAAGGAGAGTAACTAAGAACAGAGTAGGGACGAAGAGCATGAGAAGAAGATTAACATTAAACAGGGATGAGAGGTGGGAGGGAAAGGGAGAGAGAAGGGAAATTGCATGGAAATGGAAGGAGACCCTCAGGGTTATACAAAAGTACATACAAGAGGAAGTGAGGGGAAAGGGAAAAATAATAAAAGGGGGAGAAATGAATGACAGTAGAGGGGGTAGAGAGAGAAGAGGGGAGGGGAGGGGAGGGGAGGGGGGATAGTAGAGGATAGGAAAGGCAGCAGAACACAACAGACACTAGTATGGCAATATGTAAATCAATGGATGTGTAACTGATGTGATTCTGCAATCTGTATACGGGGTAAAAATGGGAGTTCATAACCCACTTGAATCAAAGTGTGAAATATGATATGTCAAGAACTATGTAATGTTTTGAACAACCAACAATAAAAAATTTTAAAAAAAAATACAAAAAAAAAAACAGATAGTGACATAGCTGGAATGAGGCGCAAGGAGGCTGTCACAAAGAGGACCCACACTAGAGACTACAGCCTACCCACAGCTGGCCCTGAGGGCAGCTTGACAACCCTAGATGAGACCCCTCCTGAAGATCACGCAGACCACCCTTCCGTCTGGTGTTCGAGTGGTCTGGTGGCCTCTTCTTGCCTGCCTCCAAGGACAGGGCTCTCACTGCCTCTTGTAGCAGCATGCAGACATCTCTCTTGGGGACAGAGGCAGACCATTGGCCAAGCCCTGCCTGCTGCCTCTGTCTCCCTCTGAGCCACCACCGTGGCAGGGAAGATCTTTGAAATACTGTCTTCAATGAAGAACCATGCCACTCACCACAGTCCAGGTCCCCAGTCAAAACGACCCTCTCCATGCTAGCCCTGCCCTAGCTTCCAGCATGCACAGCTGGCTGTTTCCGCATGTTTTATTATAGTCTCTCTCGCTTAATTATGAGCTCCTTAAAGGCATCAACTGAATCTTCTCCTCTATGTCTGGCCCAAATAGGTAAAATCTTTTTGTTTAAAAGCATGCAATTCCGGGGGCTGGGGTTGTGGTTCAGTGAGTGGTAGAGCTCTCGCCTAGCAGGTGCAGAGCCCTGGGTTCCATCCTCAGCACCACATAAAAATAAATAAATAAAATAAAGGTACCGTGTCCAACTACAACTAAAAAATAAATATTAAAAAAATTAAAAATAAAAATAAATAAATACATGCAATTCATCAGGAACATTTACCAAGCTCCCCTGCCCTCCAGCCTCTGCACTTAACGTGCCTCCCAGACCATCGGATTCCTCTCCCGTCCCCGACCCTCAACCTATGCAGTTCCCAGTTTCATTCCACCACCAGAGAAATGAAGCTCAAAGCAATGGTTTCAGTGTCTCAGGATACCTTTCCCATGGTTCTCCAACATGATCCTGCATTGGAAGCCTCAGGAGAGCTTATGAACTTGGACCCACCCTCCAAGTTTCTAATTCAGTGGGAAGGATTTGAGAGTTTATACTTCTAACATATTCCCAATGGTGTTGATGTTACTGGTCCGGGGGTCTCATGGTGAGAGCCACAGTTCTTCACGTAGAACAGTCTTTGAAAGACACTCCCAGTCCTAGGGATGGCTTGAATGTGCTGGCAGGGTTGGCATGGAAGGCTTGGACAATTGTCTTCCTTTTCCCACCACCCAAGAAGTCCACGCTTTTTCAAAGTAGCACCAAGTGCCTTCTCCGTGGAAGCACGGAAGCAGAGGTTACAAGGTGACATCACACATGCTCAGCATTTCCACTGATGGTTTGTCCCTCATCGTTATATACTCTCTGTGTATAATGTCAATGACAAGATGCTCATTAATTGTCAAGTTAGACTATCCAATCTTCAGTTATTTTTCTACACTGGGTAACATCTCATCTCCTGCCTTAGGGTTGATCCAGATAAAATGCAGGATGCCTAGTTAAATTTGAACTTCCCATAAATAATAGATAATTTTTTTAGTGTATCTTATACAAAGATAGCTATTTTTATTTGCTAACTCTGGCAACCTTACATTCCTGCCCAGGACATCTCTAAGTGCTTGAGCCAAGTTCCGGGCAATACTGAGGCAGCCCGGTGAGCCTCCATCTCAGCTTAAGCTGTGTCCTGCACTTCACAAAAACCATTCCGGCCAAAGCCAAGAGTAAAAAAGAGTCAGCTTCAGGAAACACACGTGGTCAGAGCAGCCCTTTTTTTTTTTTTTAAAGAGAGAGAGAGAGAATTTTAATATTTATTTTTTCGTTTTCGGCAGACATAACATCTTTGTTTGTATATGGTGCTGAGGATCGAACCCTGGCCGCACGCATGCCAGGCGAGCACGCTACTGCTTGAGCCACATCCCCAGCCCTCAGAGCAGCCCTTGAGCCCAGAGCTTACAGCTAGATCAGGCTCAGCCCTGTCAGGGAAATGATCTTCCACATGGGCTCCCCGGCTATGGGCTTCCTTGTCCTTGAAGTAGGTTTGCGCTGGAACCCTATCTGGTCATCATCCGCAAGTATACCACAGGGAAAAGTTAGAATCAGGACTGATTGCCATGCTGGAACCCCTTTGTCAATTCCAGAATCACCTGCCAGATAACCCCAGGCCCCAACACAGGTGCTAAGAGATGGAGGAATCCTTGGGTGAAAGTCTTGTCTTTATAGACTGCAAATACCATGGGTCAGAAGCATCCTGCCCACCGTGTGGTGCTCCTCTTAGCAACCATCTGGCCCAAACACCTCCAAAAGGATCAGAGAAGAGAAGGAACTTGCCCAATCTCCAATTCACATTCACAGCCAAGCTGGACAAGAATTTGAGTCTCCTGACCTCAGCTCAGACCTGGTTCCACCCTGCAGGGCCCTTTTCCAACCAAAAGAAACTTCAGGTAAATTAAAACCACCATTTTCTCCCATAGAACTAGCAACACTAAAATATTCTGACATCCTCAAGTGTTGGAAAGGAAGTGAGAAAATGGCGTTCTGTACTGCTGGTGGGGATGTAGGACATGGGGCAACTTGGGAGAGCAATTGGTGATACTTGGTAAAATTGAAATTGCACAGACCTGCCACCCAGGGACTCCATTCCCGGCGGCCCCTCCACAAACACTCCCACAAAACCCAGGGCCATGCAGGGCAAGGATGTTGATTGCAGAATTGTTATGGTGAAAAATCGGAAGCGATTTAAATATGCAACAAGATGGAAATGAAAAAAAAAAAAAACATGGTCTATTTACATGACAGAATACCTTAGAGCAGATGGGATGAATGGAGTCGAACTAAATATACCATCAAGACTAGAGGTCAAAAGTGGCCTTATGTGGAAAAGCAAGGTGTAAAGGGACCCAGGGAGAATCTGTGTAGATGTTGAAAGGCATTTCCACAAAACAATACTGTGTATTCATTATTCATCACACATGTATATGTGTATTAAAATACAAAGCTTTCTAAAACAATTATTTTAAAAGGCACAGCTATTCATGACAGTCACAGGAGGGTTCTCTCCAGAAAGGGGGAAAGATTAAAATTTGAGGCTGTCAATCAAAGGGTGCATCAACATTATCTGTAATGCTCTATCTCTTTTATTAAATGTATAATTGAAGTAAATATAACAAAATTCTCCCAGTTGTCATCCCTGTGATGGGCAGGTCAATTCATGACTTGTGTATTTCTTTTAAAGTTCCTGAAGAAGAACAAAGAGGCTCTCTGAGGCACTGCCCTCTGGGGCCCCCAGAACCTACGTGACTGACCAAATGGTGCTTCTCCGATTTTAATAATTCATGGCGTGAGCAAGGCCGTGAGTGTGGGGAAGGCTCCATTCTTATGGGAGTGCGGCAGAACGCAGCCAGCGCAGGCTAAAACCTCGCTACCTCCGTCCTGATGGGAGCTGACCTTGGGTCGGAAGGAAAAGGGGGAGGGCTTAATGCACTGAATGCTCCCCGGTCTACTTTAGAGAGGTGGAAGGGGACTCTCACCTGGTTCAATAATTCATCAGAACCTCCGTGTGATGAGATGGAGAACCTTCCATGGCCTGGGCCGTGAGCCCAGCAGCAACTCCAGGACCACTCTGGTCAGTTAGAGGTGAGGGGGCTCATCCCAAGGCTATCCTCACCCCAAGGACAGTAGGGAGGACATACGCCCCCATGATTATGAGAGGTAAAACCCAATGTGCACAAAATCACAGACACCCTATTAAAATACAAAGCTTCTCAGTAGAAGAGCTGTTATCTAGATCTTCCAGAAGAGCTCAAGGCCCTGGGTACAATGCCCAGCGTGGGGAAAGAATGTAGACCCTCCAGCAGGTCTGGGGGAGCGAACGAGGACAAGGACAGGGGCAGCACCGAGTTGCTGCTTTTTTATCAAGGTCCCAGATGTTGATGGTGCTGCTGGTCCACGGTCCCTACTTTGAGTAGCGAGTCTCTACCCTGCCAGTTGGTCTTTCTGCTTCATCCTCCTGCTTACAGGTGAAAGTGTTAGTATTTATGGCATCTGATGGGATTAGGGTCAGGAGAGCCAGGAACCCCCAACTCCTGACCCCGTGTGTCCCGGAGATAGCAGGTGGAGGGGCCAGAGCATCCCCTCATTACAGGTTGTAGGTTTGATGATGTAGAGGAAAAGGAAGGGCGAGAGCACAGAACTTGGCTTTGGGGACCAAGCATCCCAGTGTTGAGGATCCCCAGATGCATGATGCACAGGGATAACATTGGAAAAGCCCAACAGGAACAAAAGGTCAGCGGGAACATGTTGGTCACCCGAACAAAGCCCAGCTTGTTAGAACAATCTGTGATGATAGAAATGAGAGCATCATTCTTTCTAGAAATTGGGGTACTGACCAGAAAGGTCCCAGATGTTGTAGGAATTATTAGTCCACAGACTACACTTCCTGGGGGTGGGAATGGGATGAGAATGCCCTGGGCTGACAGAAATATGCATATCTTGGCCATAGTGGTGGTCATAATTATCAAAACTATGACACTTAAGAGTTGTACATTTTGGGGGGCTGGGGCTGTAGCTCAGTGGAAAAGTGCTTGCCTAGCATGCATGAGGCACTGGGTTCGATCCTCAGCATCACATAAAAATTAACAAATAAAATAAAGGTATTCTGTCTATCTACAACCACCAAAAAAAAAAAGTTGTGCATTTTATTATATGCAAATTGTATCTTGGTAAAAGAAATATCTCTAAAACAAAAACAAACCTAGTCTGGAACCCCCCTAAACCCCAGTCTAAATCTTAGCATTTGGGGAGAAACTTTTTAAGCAAATTCTTCTTCCTTTCCAGGACCCAGCTGGTTCATTTGTGAAATAGGGACAGCACTACGGACTTCACAGGACTGTGTTACAGATCCAAGGAGGTTTCCTGGAAATGTTGTTGTTACCTTCCTCTGCCTAGAAACCTCCAAATCTGTGGCCTCCCAAATGCATGAGGGTTCAATGGACTCCCTCAACCATACCCTCCTGCAGGACACTTAAAAGCAAACAGTTGTATGGAAAGGCATAGATATTCTCTCAAAACATTTCTGTGTTCAAACCCTGTGTTCCGTCCTAGGACTTCTGAGATGGGACAGACCGTCCTTCCCAGGCTGACAGGGAGACAGACGTGGAAAGACGCATTGATGCACACACAGTCAATGTGGGGCAAGACCCGGAGCTCAGTCACCAGCTCTGCTGGAAAGATCCCTCTAGAAGGCTTCTGTTGGAGGACTGAGAGAGGAGCAGGAGTCTGACCAGTGCCCAGGCTTCCTCAAGTAGCCCATGAACATGCCAGCACAGAGCCTTGCCCTGTTCTTCAGAGCACAGACCTGTGCACACAGTAGGTGTCCAAGATTTGTCATCATTGAATTGGTAATCTGGCTTCTGCAGTGCCTCCCAGGAACAAGCCTTGTCTGACCCATGGCCTTTCAAAACAAAACAGAACATTCAATAGAGCATTCCGTTCCTTCTGCCCTGATGAACGAATCCTACGTCTACACGGCAAGGCAGGCAACCACTTCCTGTGTGCAAACGCGGACCTCCTGGTTAGAGCCGAAGGAAAGGGAAAGGACTGGCCTATTCATGTTGAAGGTCTGCCACCATCTGGCTGCCACCTGTCCTCACTTAAGACACCCTGGGCCACCGGGCCACAGTCACTGACTCCTTGAAGCTGGGGTCCTAGGTAGTTCTTACATTATCTTTCTCTTAAAAGTCCCCAAATCTGGTTCCTAAAGGAAACTGGAGAGACATGAGGGTTGAGAACCTTCTCTGGAATCCAGCAGACTGGCTCGAGTTTAAGACCCAACAGCACCATTTATGAGCCCTGTGACCCAAGGCCAGTTAATTCACCCACTGGGTCTATGAAGTGGGGATAAAAATGTCCGCCTCTCAAAAGTGTGATAAAGATAGATGATAGATACATAGATAGATAGAGATCTATAGATACACATAGATGGATATAAATATAGATAGACAGATGGACAAATAGATTTGTTTTCCAATACTGGGAATGGAACCCAGGGCTTCACACGTGCTAGGCAAGTGCTCTAACACTGAGTCACACACCCTCCATCCCTTTTTATTTTTTATTTTGAGACAGGGTCTCACTAAGTTGCCCACCTGGCCTCAAACTTTCCATCCTCCTGCCTCAGCCTCCAGAGTCACGGGGATTACAGGCATGAACCACCTGACTCATGGTTAAGACTAAAGGAGGGCAGATGCATGGAGCCCAACTCTGGAATTACAGCCCGCAAACACAGCCCTCTGTCCCTCCTCTTCACCCACGGGAACCCTGTGCAAAGAGGCTCTCCAGGCAGGCACTTCCTGCTGCTCCCCTTTCCTGCCTCCCCGTACTGGCCTTCTGCCCAGGGCTGGAAGCAGACGTGTAGAGGCCCAGTCCTCTCAGCTGTTCTCCTCATGACTCAACCTTGGGCAGTAGGCTTGGAAATATCACACGCTGAGCCTGTTCCGGTGACATTTCAAGTCCAGAGCATCTCACACGTTTCCCTGCCAGGCTGTGTCTGGTCAGCATCCATCGCTCAAGAACTTCAGAGCTATTTGGATCTCCCTTTCAAGGGTCCTTACTCATACCTCACATGTGATAGCACTTCACAGTTTATAGAGCACTGTCACACGCCTGATCTTACTTGATCCCCTCGGTAATCCTGCCAAGGAGGAAATTAACACTCAGGCCAAATCAATGGCTCAAGATCCCCCCAGCAAATAAGTGGCAGAGCGGGGATTTGAACTAGGACTTCCAAGCTCACAAGCGTCACCCATTAATGATGCAAACATGGACAAAGTAAGGCCACTGTTCTGTCTGCCTTCAGACCGGTCCTCAGTACTAGACAAGAGCCGGGCCAGACACTGACAATGCTCTGGAACTCGCCAGCACCCACTTGCCAGACCCAACTTGTGCTGTTCAGCCATTGGGGTCAGAAGCCCAGGACATCCCACCCAGGTCCACAGCCTCAGCCAAGGCTGCTGGAGAGTCCCCAGGACTTCAGTTTCACTGGGTGCCCACACCTTTGTCTCACCATGCACACTCTCAAGTTGACTGACAGACCTGGACTCATCTCCCAGCCTGAACCACACCATTAATGGCACCAAGAATGGAATCCACAACGCCTGTCCTGCCCCTGGGCTGTCTAGGCTACCCACCTTCCTCCACTCCCCTCTCTCCAGGACTCTCTCCGTGCTCTCTGGAACCTCCAATGAATAAGCAAAGTCACCCTCATGCTTAACCACTTCCCCAAATGCTCAGCACCTTCTATCTCAATTGAACTCCCTTCCCCCCACCACCCTCCCCTACAGCCCCCTCCAGCTGGAGCTGAGCCTCCCCTGGACCATGCGCACCTTAACATCCAAATGTGCTATAGGACCCTGTTTGTCCCCTGCCGTGATCCTCACTGCAGGCAAGCTGTCCTTTCATCCACTCCCCTCCCTGCTCCCCTTCACCATCCCTCCTCCTGAAGACCTCCTGCTGCCTTGGGCTCAGTCTCTCTCTCCACCCCAAGTAAGTCCTGGCACTTGCTAGAACAGGATTTTCAACCTCAGCCCTACCAACACTGTGAGCCAGATCCTCCTCCGTGTGGGCTGACCTGGGCTCTGCAGGATGTAGAGCAGCTTCCCTGGCCTCTGCCCACCAGGCACCAGAAGCACCACACACGCCCCTCAGTCGTGACAGCCACCATCTTGCAGGGGGACAAAATCACCCCAAGTGAGAACCACTGGTCTAAAGCAACGTCATCATCCATCCGGACCCCAGGTCCAGTGCCCTTGGCCAGCAGCGACAGGCATTGCACTCAGCTGAATCCCCCTCCAGGTGTGTCCATTTGCCCAAGGCCACCAGGAAGCAGACCACAGGGTGAGTCTGAATCCACCAGGCTGAGTCCAGGGCCCAGCTCCACCCCACTCTACTGGGCCATCAGCCAGGTACCTCTTTCATGGCACCCCCCCAGTCTGCAATGGAATTATTGGCTGGTATTTCTTCCCCTGGCCCCGCCCATGTCTTTTCTGCCTCCTCTGCTGGGATACACGTGCCCTGAGGGTGGGACCTTTGCTACTTTCTATCCCTTCCTCTAGTGATACCCTGACTCAGAAAACAGATAAGGGAGAAGGGAAGAGGGAGGGAGGAAGGAAAGAAGAGAAGGGAGGGAGGAGGAAGGGAGGGAGGGAGGGAGGTCCATGAGAACTCTGTGGAAGGGAAGTGGTACTGACCAGATGAAGCAAGGAAAGCCAAACATAGCATGTCATGCAATAATCCAGGGCTGGTAAGAGGGATGATGTATCGCCGCCATCACTGCCATGGAAATATCCCTAATAAAATTGACTACCTGTTTATATGCCCATCTGTGCATTTATGCCCAAAGAAATGCTCACCAAATGACTCAAGATTTTTTATCACCGAGGGGTGAGATTTCTGGGGACTTTTGCTTACTTTTTTTTTTTTAACTTCCCATTTCCTACAATAAGGAAGGGTCTTATTTCCAAACAGGAAAACTTCTAATTCATGTTTTCAAAGAATATATTTTAAGATGGAAAAAAATTCTCATAACAAAATGTGAAGTGGAAAGTAAACCACATTTAAATATCACCTAGGTCCTGATTAAAGCAATTTAATTTTTTTTTTTTACATGGGAAGTACTGACTAGACCAGAAGGAAATCAACCATCATCGACAGCAGCAGTTCTGCCAGGAAGAGGGTGGCGATAAGCTCCCCCTACCACTTCTCCTTGACCCTTGTCTCTTTTCCAAATCACCCAGACATCAGTGTCCAATGTGGTGACAGTAGCCACTAGCCACACGTGACAATTGACTCTTGAAATGGGGCTGAGATGGCTGAGGCTCTAAAATTTTGATTTGATTTTATTAAATTGAAATGTGAATCAATTGAGATAAAGCTTCCCGTGCCTAGTGGCTGCTGTAGTTGAGAACTGCCGTCCTCCGGTGAACACATACTCTCACACTCAGAAAAAGCGCACACGATGTGATTTTCCAATTAATTATTTATCTTATTTGCAGAGAAAAATCCAAATGCTGCCCCAGAGCCTGGCCCTGTTCCAGCCCCACGCCGCCTTCTGCATCTGCTCCTGATAAGATCTGAATGCCCCATCCAAACTTTCTTGGCAGATGTATCATCTCTTACACTTTCTTAGGAACGAAAAGATGATTTCTTCATCTCTTATTCAGCTTTTGAAAGTGAGGCAGAGTCAATGAACTCACACAGATTCCACATGCCAGCTTCCTTAGACCTTCACAGAAGGTACTTAAGTGCGCAGATGTTTGCTGATTTTAAAAGGAGGCCTCGCTGGGTATGGAAAAACATCTCCCCTAATTTTTTTTTCTCAATTTGTTTGAAGTTGGTAACGAAATCTGTGAATCTGCACTCCCTTTCTTTGGGAAAAATGGAATTTTTATCCGTTTTAAAAATCTGAACGCAACAGGATAATAGAGAAATCAGACTCAAGAGCGCATTTCTTGTTCATCTCAGGACTGCGCGGTAAACACGATGATGCTACGCTTTTGGGGTCTTTGATTTTTTTTTTTTTTTTGCCACAAGTTTAGCAGCTCAGGTGGGTTTCTGCCTAATGGCTGCCTCTTTGGTCAATTTCTATCAGCACATCATGTATCTGCTCTGGTGAAATAAAGTTGTGAAGTTGATAACGACCCCCTCATTCTGTCTGCCCTAGGGGGGAAGACCTGCTAATGATCCCCTGGTCTCCTCCAGAGGGGAGAGCTGAGGAGGGGCAGGAAATGAGCTCTTGCAAGGTGCTATCTGCAGCCAAGCGCGAGACAAGTTTGAGTCTCTCCTCGAGGTTCAGGGACCAGAGTAGAGAAAGTGGGGAGTCCAGGAGGGAGGCAGCTCAGCCTCCGGTTCCTCAAAATAAATACAAATAGAATAAAACATTGCACATCTGTGCTTCATGCATCACCTGACGTTTCACTCCGCAGATGCTGCATCCAGAAACACGGAGCACTCTAATGAAGAAGAACTCTCCATCTCACCTTCCAAAGACAAAACCCATCCGTGTTTGGAGACCATTCTTCAGAATCTCTTTCTGTTCCAGTAATTTTCAACTAAGGACAATTCTGTCCCCCAGGGAACACTGAGCAATATCTGTCACAGCTGGGAAGGGGCACCACTGACATTCAGGGGGTAGAGGCCAGGGAGGCTGCTGATCATCCCTAAAGCCTCTTTTGTCTGTGACATAGAATCACACAGCCCAGATGTCAGTGGTGCAGAGGACTAGAAACCCTGCTATAGACATATGGCTGTGTAGCTTGTGATCATTACATAACTGAATTCACTCCATGCCAGCTGTTCGTCATCCTGCAAGAACACATGTATCACTTGTCTGCTGTGGTCAAGCACTGCCTGTTCCTTCGAGAAGACATCATTTCATGTTGGCAGAACTCTGTGAGAGGAAGGGTTATTGCAGATTTTATGGATGAAGAGACTGAGGTTCAGAGAGGTGAAGCATCTTGCCCAAGTTTACACAGCAGTTTTGTTACGGTGCTAAGAATTCCAGGTACAAGAGATTCAGAACTCTCCTCTCTTACTGTCTGCCCACTTCCTCCCTTTCAACCCAGGCCCAGTTTACAAAGGACAATTAGGGACCTGGGAGGAAGACCCCTAAGCTCCCCTTCTAGAACCTGAGGAGAGCAGGGCTTGCAGGGGTGGTGCCCACCATGAGGTGTTAGAAATGGAGAGAACCCAGCGCTCTCTCATTTCCACATGTGTGCCCACAGCCTTACATGTCCCGCAGTAAAGAGGACAGCATAACAAGAAAGTCATGAATGTGAGTTGACAAGAAACATATCAATCTCCTTTGATGTAACCGTAGGGTCGCTTTGTGCCTCATCACCCTGGACTAGTGTTTCTCAAAGTGTGGTCCCTCAGGCAGGAGGATCAACATCACCTAAAACTTAGAAATGCAAATTCTGGGCCCCATCCCAGACCTCCTGAGTCAGAACCTCTGGAGGTGACCCCCACCATCGTGCCTCGGCCAGCCTCGGGTGATGTCGGATGCATGCTCAAGTTTGAGGTCTGGAAAAGTCACATCAAAAAAAGAAAACACTAAAAGGCCCATGTCTCTCTGTGCCCCAGGAATGCCCTCCCCCCCCCCCAGGAGATGACTGTAGAGAATAGCCCACCCTCCTTCCGGTAGACTACCTACATCACCATGGCAATGTGGATGCTCCTGGTGGGTCTCAGATGTTCACCATGAGACCTTCCCTTAATAAACTGGGAAGTTCGTATGTAAAATCGGATTCCTGTGCCCTTTGTCTCTTCACCTGCCTGTAACAGCAAGCTCTGTCTTTTGGTCTTTTTCTTCAGCATGCTAACTTATTTTCTCCAAATCCTACTTGATCCTTTCAAATCAGTGCAAAGTCCTCCCCGATTTTCACAGCGGATCCTCAGATGGTTTGAGACTGACATGAGTGCTGTTCCCTTAGCAAGGTGTCCCAAACACCTCCTGAGGCCTGCTGCACGTTTTTGGACGAGTGAGGTCAGGAAACACTGAGTAGGAAGCAGCTGTCCCTTTCGTGTCTTGGCTTGGTCTCCTTCGAGAATGTGTTTCTCTTCCTGGTGGGTCGTTGGTCTCTCCTGGGGTGACCAACTTTCCACATTCACCAGGACGGAGGGGCTTCTTGGGATATGGAACGTGTTAAATCCAGTAAAAATTCTGGGCAGATTGGGGTGGACTGGCTGCCCCAGCTGAGTTGCCATTTTTTTTTCCACTAGGAGCTTCTTCAAAACCAATGACAAGAGCCAAATATTTACCCAAGGAAGGCTCTTGCCTGTTCCGTTCCTATGGGTTCTTATGCACTTCCCACCTCAATCAGCTACTGTTAATTAACAATATATTGCTAATTATTGGCCAGAACTAATTGCAATACATATTTTATTAATTCTCAAACAAAAGGTTGGCTTCAATTAACCAAGTGTGAAAATTCTGATTATGGCGGTTTGCACATAGGCCCATCACCAATTAGCAAGCTCGTGTCCCTGAAGCCCTCATTAGTGCATGCATTTATGACACACAAACAAAAATAAAAAGCCATGATGCCATGCCTTCATTCTTGTAAACTCCACCAGAGACAAGGAAGAAGGCATCGTAGGACTTGGGCACGATGGTAAAAGCAATCATGACACATCATAATAGAAAACCCAACCACATTTTCAAAGTGTCTGCCAAGCATGCAGTCCCACATAAAAGAAATGCTTCCATGGGAAAGCCACCATGTCTTGCATAGAGCTGCTACTATATGTGAGTGGTTTTTGACCAAAGTTATTGAACGTTGGAGTTACAAACTCTCTTAGACTAAATCTGTACAACAGTGAAGCTCAGAAAAATCAAGTGACGTGTCCAGGGTATCACAGCTACAAGGACAGCTAGGACAAGGGCTTCTCAACTTCACCACTGCTAATATTTTGGGCTGGCCAATTTTTGTTGGGCGGGGGGCATCCTGTGTACTGTGCTTAGCATCCCTGGCCTCAACCCCCCAGATAGCAGTAGCATCTTAACCCCCCCCCCAATCAAAAACATCTCCAGACTTTACCATATGTTTTGCTGCAGGGGAGTGTGGTCTTATTGGGATACCACAGAATCACCCCCAGTTAAGAACTGTTGTAAATGTAGAATAGTAATTCCCCAGATCAGCAGCTTCGGCATTGCTGGGAACTTGTTAAAAATGCAAATCATCAGGCCCCACTGGACACTCATTGAATCAGAAACCCTGGGGGTGAGGCCCAGCAGTGAGCCTCCTGGGTGGTTCTGATGCACAGTCAAGCTGGAAAGCCAAGGGTATAGATTGTTTCTAACACTTGCAAGGTGACGGCGCTTCTCCCAGTTTCATACATAAAAAATACGGAAGCTCAGAGAGATCATCTACCTCTCCCAGATTCTCACTTAGTAACGGCAGAGCCAGGATTTAAACAGGGCTCCCCGGACTCTCCGTGAGACCCCAATTTTTCTGCTCCCATCACACCTCCACGAGGAAAGCCTGAATCGGCTACAGCCTGTCTCTCCCAGATCAGGAGTACCACAAAGGCAAGGCCAAAGGTGCCAGGTCTCTTTTTATGGTTGTCATAGCCCTTTGGGGCCTGAAGTAATGAAGAGAAGAGTCCAGGCCTGTACAGACTCGTCCAACCTGACCAGATGTTACTGAGGTCAAACTGATGACCTTGAGGTTTATAAAGGCGCTGGTGTCTCCAGACCACTCCGAGATGAGCGTGTGGAATGCACCTCTACAGAAACAAGATGTTACCTACCCAACTACCCTCTTTCCTGGAGAGCTTTCCTGAGGCCCCTTCCCACCATTCCCGTGGTTACCAGAGAAGCCACCATTTTTCATGCCATGGCCTCGATGCCCTGGCCTTATCTGGTTGCCTTAGAGTGAACACTTAACCCCAGCTGACCCAGTGACTGCCTTCCCTGGGAGGTTGAACGTTGGACAAAGTGAGACTTGAGTCCCTCCCTGTGAGAGCTGAAACTGTGAGATTTCAAATTCTAGAGACATTGGCTGCCATGTAAGTTTCTCTCACAACAAAAGAGACTTGACTTGAATAAGAAAAAGTCCTTTTTGCTCCCCAACTACCCGAGGGTAAGGATGATATTTCCTACAAGGGGAAAATGCACCACCGCCGTCTTCACCCTCGATGCAGAAAGGTTTGTCCCGAGACGTCCTCCCATCTCCTCCATCGTCCCCAGCCTCCAAAGATGGTCCTACTCTTCCCTGAAAACCCAGAGCTGTGCTGAGCCCCTGGGTCCCTGAAGTTATCACCTGGATGTCCCCATCAGGCCAGCAACACCTTGGACAGGTGGCAAAATCCCACAAGGGAGGGAAGACAGGGAAGTACTGTGAGGAAGGGGGTTTCACGTGACTCAAAGCTGACTCAATGGACAAAGAGATGCAGGAGTTTTGAGAAAAGAGAAAAGACAACTTGGAACAGCAGTAACCCCCCTCAGCACGAGGCCACAATCATCCCCCACACAATACTCAGCTCTGTATCCCCAACCATGAAAAGTGCCTGGGGTGGAGAGAGCATCAGTGCTTTTTGTTGGATGGATGGATGGATAAACAGACAAACAGATGGATGAATGCTCAGTGAGAGCAATGCAATTCCCTAAAGGCAGAATTAAACGCACCCCGTTGAGGCGAGAGTTGAGGGCTTCTACTGACCAGGGAAATGAAAGCCTGCCGGGAAACTGACTGCTGTGTGACTCCGAGCCACTCCCTTTGCCTCTCTGGGCCTCGGTTTCCCCATCTACACAAATCCAGGGCTGTCCTAGCTCTTCTTCTCTCTGGGGTTTTTCCATCTCCCAAGTCTCGTGGGGTCGGGGTGTCCCCAGACTGTTCAAAGAGAGTCATGTTCAGGCCCTCTCCAGAGCGGGGCTCAGCGCCCATCTGCCAGTCCTGTGTGCAGAGCGACACCAGGATGGGTGGGCAGTTGGGAGGGTTCCAGCTTCTCCGAGAACATCACTGCAGATGCTTCGGAAAAGGGTGAGACGTGGGCCTTAAGGCGAGTGAGAAGTCTGGAGCGCTGCCACTCGGTCCTGTCCCCACGCTCAGCAGACACACACTATCCCCCCCCACCCGGCTGAGAACCCCCCACGGGGCTTGGAGGAAGGTGCCACCACAGCATGGCACCTCCATGGCACCCCAGTGTCAAAGGATGAATTCCAGGAAGCGCAGGGAGGACGTGGTACTGGAAATGATGTCACGCCCCAGGCCATGGGGACACACGGGCCGCCTCGAGGGTCATTTTAGTCTACTTTCTGACCCTTACTGCCCAGGGCACAGCCCAGTCTCTTTCACAAAGACATTCTGCAGCCCCAGATGCAAATATAACCAGCGGAGGCGCCTGCATTCCACAGACCAAACACTCTGAACCCAACCTGCACGTCTTGGTGAAAATCGCTGGCAAATGATCGTCTCTGGCGGGGCCTTCGCTGGGTCCTAGGGGCTGCACGGGCTCCCTCCATTTAACCTTCACAACCACCTGCTGCAGGAGGTGGTCAGTCTCCAGTACAGCACAAGGAGGAAACTGAGGCACGCGGAGCCGGTTAGCTGGCCCCAGAGCAATGGTGAGCAGACCTCCAAAGTGCCTCCCAGCACATCCCAGATCTTGAAGCCAAAGACTCTTCTGCCTGAGCACCCAGCCGGGCACGCCAGCCTGGCACGCCAGCCTGGCACTCACGCTCTGGCTGCCACCACACCACACCTGCGGCGGTGCACATCCTGCCAGCCCTGCCACACCCCTGCTCACATCCCCCGCACCCCCGGCTCTGTTTATGACCTCCTCCTCCTCCACGAAGCCCTGCCAACCCTCCCATCCCATGGGGTAAAGTTAACTCATCTCTCCCTCGGGCCCCATTGGCTCTGGAGGTGAACCTATCACAGGAAATGTTCCTATAATTTATATGTCATCTCAGCTTTCTGAAAGGCCAGGCTTTATCCATTTCCTTATACCTGGGATCCAGCACAGTGCCAGGTACACAACCAGTCCGTTGTGAATGAATAACCAAGTAAACCGACACCTCAACTTCAAGTCACCAGACGCAGTGGCTCATGCCCGTAATCGTCAGCGAACTCGGGAGACTGAGGCAGGAGGATCACCAATTCAAGGCCAGCCTCAGCCACTCAGCAAGACCCTGTCTCAAAATAAAGAATAAAAAAGACTGAGGATGTAGCTCAGTGGTAAATGACCCCTGGGTTCCATCCCTAGTACTACTAAAAAAAAAGAAAAAGAAAGAAATTCAACTTCAAGTTGCCCAAGAGAGCAACTTCAAGGAGCCGGGATGCCTGGCCCATGACATGCTTGCCCAATAAAAACTTTTTTCATGAAGGAAAGAATAAATGAGTAATCATATCACTGAACACTTACCTCCTTATTTCTATGCACTCTCTTTCCAGGCAACCAAGAGTTGAGTCCAGATTTAATTTTAAGATTTGGAAACCGTCCTGCCTAGAAACATCACATTTTTCTAGTAAACTGACTATTAACTCTAAGTTCCCAAAGTAAATTTTTGTTCGCTCGCTTTTTTTTTTTAGACAAGAGCTGGCCATGTTGACCAGGCTGGCTCAATCTCACTGGGCTCAAGTGATCCTCCTGCCTCTACCTACCCAGGGCGGGGATTGCAAGGGTGTGCACTCACCCAGCTTCCAATTTTTTTTTTTCTTTCAGTTCTGGGGATTGAACTCAGGGATGCTCTACCACTGAGCTCCACCCACAGCCCTTCTTATTTTATGTTGAGACAGCATCTCACTAAATTGCCCTGGCCAGCCTCAAACTTTCGATTCTCTTGTCTCAGCCTCCGACACAGCTGGGATTCCAGGCATGTGCCACTGCGCCTGGCTCAATTTTTAGTAGATAAAGCCTTTCTTAGATTTGGCTTCCCGGAGACTAAGATTGAATGCAAGTAGTAGGTGTGCAAGGTAAACCCGGAGGGAGTGTCAGGAAAGAGGAAAAGAGAGAAAAAGGATGGAAGCCAATGAATAGGGAGTCACCAGTCCGGTTGCCTCTGCGTGCACTGAGAGATCAAACTTCTGCATCAACTTGCTTACAGGGAAGGGGAGGAGGGTCTTCATCCTCCACCTTCCCTCTGCCATTGCCTGCCACCAGGGCCATTCATTCCCCAGTATTTCCTTCCTGCTAAGCAGCCAGGCTGAGCAGAAGCCTTGGGTGCAGAGCGGCAGGTGCCTGCAGTGAGGCAGGTGAGTCACCTGCATGAGGTGAGTCCTCAGTGGCATCCACTGCAAAGCCCAGGGGAAAACCAGGTGTGCAGAGAACAGTTTGTCTCAACTCACAAACACCAGAACCGGATGAAAACCAGGCAAGAAACGGAGGATCTGAGACAAAAGAATGCTGTGGACAAAAGAGAAGCTAGAACTTTCCCTCTGCCTCTCTGCCTTTCGCCTTCTCTCCTCCCTCCCTGCCCTGAATGGTCCTCTCCTTTCCCCTCAATATCCTCACACCCACCCTCCCTGAAGGGCACAGGCAAGCCGAGCATCTTGCTTAGTGTTTGTTTACCTAGGAACAGTGAGTTTTGTGTACACTGCTCTTAATTAGATTCCCATCAAGTTTCTATTTGTGGAGAGAGAGGCATTCTGCCCAAGAAGGGGGGCTTTAAAATCTTGGCGCCTTATTACCGATGCACCCCCAGCACTTGGAAGGAACCCTTGGGATTCAGTCTCTCATTTGGGGCCCACGAAGCTATTCGTGTTCTCGGCGGCACCGATTATTGGCAATTCCACCCTGGGAGGGAAGTGGATTTCCTTCCAGACGTCTAGAGTGGCACTTCAGGAGCAGTGGTGGCTCGCCACCCCGTCTCTGTAGGCGTCTGACAGAGAAATGTTCCTGCAAAGTGCCAGCCGGGCTATGGAGGAGAGCACATGGTCCCCACCCGAACCACAGTCTGAAACCCTTGTACCTTCTGTCGTTTGCAGGAGTCCTCTCCAAATGACTGCATGGAGAAAGCAAGCGTCTCACTGTCTTCCAGGGCTCCCCACTCCTTCTCCACCTGGCTTTCCTTGAGGTCCCAAGGTCACCACCCCCGAGGAGCCTTCCCTGGCCCCTCAGCGGCAGCCATCCTCTCCTCCATGTCTCCTGATTTGGGGACCCCCTGTCTGTATGCACATCGCAGAGTGTGTTTGTACCCACCCGGCTGTGGGCTCCTGCAGGACAGAGTCCCCACGATGGTCAGATTGTCCCCCTGGGAATTCAGTACATGGGACAAGTGATTGTCGAATGAGTGAATAAATGAGTTCCAGGATTGAATGAATGCCAAGGAGAATTACTAGAGTCTCAGAGAAGCTTGTAAGACCTCTTGGGCTGACAGCCAGCCAGAAATGTAAGGAGCCCAGAGTCGGGGAAGTCCAGCATATTTTGCTTTAGGGTGGGCATAGGGGCCAGAAGAAGCCCAAGTGACAGCATCACCCCCAGGTGGGTCCACGATGCTCCACTCTTGTGGGTTTCCTTTGGGGTTCTAGAAATGGAGCCTCCCTTTCTTTAGAAAGCTAGAAGACCTGCTCCACGGTGTTCCACTCTGTGCTACAGTAAAGTAGGTGGACGCTGCCTGCTCCAGCCACCCCGGGTTACTGGCTCCAGTCGGGGCTCACAGCCAGACTACCCAACCATGTGCCTCTGGCTCCACGAGGGCCTCGTCCCTGGAGGCTGGGGTGGGTGGGGTCATCTAGTCTAGCTCCTGTTGACCTGAGTGAGATAAGGAGCCAGGCCTCCAGGTGTTCAGGGAGGGCACAGGAGAAGGAATGGAGACCCCAAGATCAAGGTGAAGATCAGAAACCTACGACAGGTACAGTGAGATAGACCTAGATAGTGGATCAGGAGTGGCCAAGCCCTAAAAGATGGAGGTCGTGAGAGGACTGGGGCACATGCTGAAAAGGCAAATCCATGCTGACCCACAGGCGTTCCCTCCCCACATCAGTGTTGTGCAGAAGAGCAGAAACCCTGGTGACCTGGTGTCCTGCTTGGGG
>NW_026000026.1:15733186-15752698 GCF_001458135.2 Marmota marmota marmota | reverse complement strand
GGCTGGGCGGGGGGGGGCGGGGTTGGTGGCAGCAGAGATGCCAGCAGCACCACCTTCTGGCGATTTAGGGAAGTGCATCCTGCCTCCTTTTTCTTTTTTTTTTTTTTTTTCCTTTTTCTTTTTAACATACTATTATGAAAAACTTGAAATAGATACAAAAGTAGTGAGAAATGTAGTCCTGAACTCCAAGATACCCATTATTCCACTTCACCAATTATGAGTTTACAGCCAGTCTGGCTTCCTTACTCACACACACACACTTTCCCCTCCCAATTTATTTCAAATCAAATCACATCCCAGCTATCATTATCATTTCACCCATAAATGTTTCAGTATGTATCTCTGAAATAAGTATTTTTAACAAGATAAGCACGATACATTATCTCACAATATCTTCCAATATCCAATTGTCTCATAAATTCATGTGTTTCTAGTTTATTAATCAGAATCCTAATGAAGTCTACACATCAAGACTGGTTCAGTGTCTTTGGAGACTTTTTTAATCTATGTTTCCCTTCTTTTTTTTCTTTTTCTTTTTTCTTGCAATTCATTTGTTGAAAGTCATTAGTCCTGATGTATCCCACAGTCTGAATTTTGTGGGTTGCATCTCTGCAGTATAATTTCACATGTTTGTTGGATTTCCTGAGTTGTAAATTTTGTCAGTTGAAGTTGAATCTGTAGGTTTCTCAGATTCAGGTTCGGTCTTCTGTCAAGTCTAGCTCAGGAGCTGTTGTGTTCTGTCAGGAAGCAGGTGACATCTACCTACCTCTCCTTATGTGATATGAGCAACCACCAACCCTTATTGAAAGCCATTATTTCACCGGGAATGGTAGAATGATGCTGTTCTAATTTCATTGTTGTCTGTTTGCTTTTCAATCAGCAATTCACTGTTGATTCAGAACCACTTCCCACAACCAAGATGGCGCCAGGGACAAAAATCCCTTCTAGGACTTGACCCCGGGGACAAGACTTCTCCTTTCTAAAGCTGTATTGACCACTGAGGTAGCCACCACCTACATGTGGCTACTGAATACTGACAAAGGGGCTAGCCCAAATTTGAGATGTGCTGTGAAATTAAGAAAATATCTCCTGTATAACTTTTATATTGTTTGCATGCTAAAATGATATCTTTAATATGCTGAGTTAAAGAACTATGTGATTAGAATTAATTTTACCTGTTTTTATGTTTTGAATGTGACTACTAGGAAATATTTATCACATATGTGGTTCACATTCCATTTCTGTTGGATACTGTTGATCTAGGATTCAGTCTCGATTTCATTAATTGTTCCAATGATTACTGAGCACCACCATGGGTGCACTGTCCAGGGGACACATACAGCTGTGAACAAAACAAAGCCCCTGCCCTTGTGGAGCTTGGATTCTAGAAGGTAGAGATATATCATCACAGATCGCTAGAACATCAGGGGGTGATAACATGTTGCAGGCTGGTTAAGGAAAACCCTCTGATGAGGAGATCTTCAATCAGGAATCCAAAAGAGAAAAGCAGCACACTCTGTGCCTATCTGGGTGAGTTCTGGAAAGATCTTGGGGGACGGAGACAGATCATGCAGACCAATGTAAGATCCAAGAGCATTTTGTTTTGCTTTCTTAAAGTGAGATATAGGGGCTGGGGATGTGGCTCAAGCGGTAACACGCTCGCCTGGCATGCATGGGGCGCTGGGTTCCATCCTCAGCACCACATAAAAATAAAATAAAGATGTTGTGTCCACCCAAAACTGAAAAATAAATATTAAAAAAATTATCTCTTTCTCTCTCTTCTCTCTCTCTCTTTAAAAAATAAATAAATAAATAGAGATATAATTTACCTATGGTAAAATTCACCCTTTTTCACTACCTAGTTGTAAGAATTTTGACAAATGTATAGTCCCTAAACCACCACCACAATCAAGAGACCGAATATTTCGTTCAACCCTAAAGATTCCTCTTGCCCCTTCCTAGTCGGCTCCCGTCTCACCTCCCAGTCTCCAACAACCACTTATCTATTTTCTATCCCTATAGTTTTGGTTCTTGCAAAACTTCATATAAATGGAAACAAGAGGCATATGGTCTACTACTGAGTCCAGCTTCTTTCACTTAGTGTAGTGCTTGTAAGAGTTGTCTCTGTTGCATTTAGCAGTTATTTGTTCCTTTTGTTATTAAATAGTATTCCATTGTATGGATGTGCCATTTGGTTTATTTTTTTTTTCTTTTTTACTGTTTTTTGTTGTTTTTTTCTACTTTTTTTTTACTTTGGCTTCCTTCATCAAGTAGACAGTAGAAATTTTAAAATCAAGAAAGGAGAAAAAGATGGAGCTGGGATTGTAGATCAGTGGTAGAGAGTTTGCCTGGCCTGTGTGAGGAGGCACTGGGTTAGATCCGCAGCACCACATAAAAATAAATAAATAAAGGTATTGTGTCCATCTATAATTAAAAAAAAATTAAAGGAGAAAAAGAGAAACAAAAAGAAACTAGAGAAGATGGAAAATATGAAATAATATGGCACAAGGGAGGCATAACAAAATAGCATTTACAATAAAGATAACAGGTTATGGTCATCAACCAAAAGATAGCCAAGTCTAAGGTACAGTCATCAAAGGACAGCTGAGTCTTAGATTGGATGAGCAAATTAAGATCCTGCCCTGTAGCAGAATAGAATAGACATTGTGATTGCTGTATGTATATAGGTGACTGTATGACCAGTGTGATTCTGCAACCTGTACATCAGAAAAATGAGAAATTATACCCTAATTGATTCAAATGGATGAATTGCCAAATCATTGTAATGTCATGTGTAGCTAATAAAAAAAATGTAAAAGCTATACACACACAAAAAAAAGGTCCTGCCCTATGCTACTTACAAGCGAACACCTAAAGCAAAAGGATGCAGAGATTGAAAAGGATTAAAAAGCATGAATCAGGCTGATATGAACCAAATGAAGGCTGGGGGGATCCTCTTAATGTCTCACAAAATATTGGTTAATGCCAACAACAGGATCATGGGAAAGAACTGTAAATTTTAAAATAGACACCCGTAAGTATATGTTTTCACTAAAAAACACAGTTTCAAAATACATAAAGCGCCAAATCACAGAATTGCATAAAGAAATAAGCAAACTAACAATTGTATTTGAAGAATTTAATTCATCTCTCTTAGAAACCAATCAAGGAGACAAACAAAATTTTCAACAAGAAAGCTAATACAAGCTGGGTGTGGTGGTGCATGCCTGTAATCCCAGCAGCTCAGGAGGCTGAGGCAAGAGGATCACAAGTTCAAAGCCAGCCTCAGCAATTAAGGGAGGCCCTAAGCCACTTAGTGAGACCCTGTCTCAAAATAATTAATAAAAAGGTTAAAATCCCCAATACCAAAAAAAAAAAATGCTAATACATAGATCCCAAACTCTGCACCTACAATAAGCACTATTCTTTTCAAGAATTCATGAGGCTGGGCACAGTGGCACCCACCTGATATCCCAACAGCTCAAGAGGTAGAGGTAGAATGATCTTGAATTCAAAGCCAGCCTCAGGAAAAGCGGGGCGCTAAGCAATTCAGTGAGATCCTGTCTCTAAATAAAATACAAAATAGGGCTGGGGATGTGGCTCAGTGGTGGAGTGCCCCTGAGTTCAATCCCCAGAACCAAAGGAAAAAAAAAAAAGAATGCATGAGAATGTTGAATGTTTTTTTCATACATTTGTTGATCAATTGTATTTCTTCTTCTGTGAAGTGTGTGTTCATTTCCTTAGCCCCCTGGGGTATTTGGTTTTTTGGTGTTAAGTTTTGTGAGTTCTTTATGTATCCTGGAGATAAGTGCGCTCTCTGGGATGCACGTGGTAAAGATTTTCTCCCATTCGAGGGCTCTTTCTTCACATTATTGTTTCCTTTGCTGAGAAGAAGCTTTTTTAGTTTGAATGCATCCCATTTGTTGATTCTTGATTTTACTTTTGCTCTTTAGGAGTCTTGTAAGGAAGACAGATCCTAGACCAACATGGTGAAGATTTGGGCCTACTTTCCTTCTTCTATTAGGCACAGGGTCTCTGGTCTAGTGCCTAAGTCTTTGATCCACTTTGAGTTGAATTTCATGCAGAGTGAGAGATAGAGCTTAATTTCATTTTGTTACATGTGGATTTCCAATTTTCCCAAAACTATTTGTTGTAGAGGCAATCTTTTCTCCAGTGAATGTTTTTGGTGCCTTTGTCTAGTATGAGATAACAGTATTTATGTGGGTTTGACTCTGTGTCTTCTACTCTGTACCATTGGTCTACATGTCTGTACATGGTGCCAATACCATGCCATTTTTGTAACTATTGCTCTGTGGTATAGTTTAAGGTCTGGTATTGTGATGCCTCCTGCTTCACTCTTCTTGCTAAGGATGGCTTTGGCTATTCTGGGTCTTTTGTTTTTCCAAATGAATTTCACAATTGCTTTTTCTAGTTATATGGAGAACATTGTTGGGATTGTAATAGGAATTGCATTAAATCTATATATAACGCTTTTGGTAGTATGGCCATTTTGACAATATCAATTCTGCTATCCAGGAACATGGTAGGTCTTTCCATCTTTAGCATTAGACAAATGAAAATCAAAACCACTCTAAGATTTCATCTCTCTCCAGTCAGATTGGCAATTATCAAGAATACAAACAACAATAAATGTTGGCAAGAATGTGGGGGAAAAGGTACACTCATCCATTGTTAATAGGAATGCATTGGTGCAACCATATGAAAAGTGGTATGGAGATTCCTCAGAAAACTTGGAATGGAACCACCATTTGACCCAGTTATCCCACTCCTCACTTTATACCCAAAGGACTTAAAATCAGCATATTACAGTGATGCAGCCACATCAATCTTTATTGCAGTTCAACTCACAGTAGCTAAACTATGGAACCAAACTTGTTGCCCTTCAACAGATGAACGATTAAAAAAATGTGATATATATATATTATATACACACACACACACACACACACACATATTTTAACCCATTTTTTAACATATACACACATATATATAATGGAATATTACTTGGCCTTAAAGAAGAATGAAATCATGGCATTTGCTGGTAAATGGATAGAGCTGCAAAATATCATGCTAAGTGAAATAAGCCAAACCCAAAAAAGCTAAGGCCAAATGTTTTCTCTGATATTTGGATGCTAATTCACAACCAAGGGTGGTGGAGGTTGGGGGCATGCCACAGGTGGGAGCGGAGGGACAGGCGCAGGGGCTAGGGAAGAATAGTTACTTTAGATTAGGTAGAGAGGGGTGAAGGGAGGGGAAGGGGATATGGAGGATAGTAGAATGAATCAGACATTATTACCCTATGTACATATATAACTGTATGACCAGTGGGGTTCTACATCATGTACAACCAGAAGAATGAGAAATTATAGTCCACTTATATATAATGTATCAAAGTACATTCTACTTCATGTGTAACTGATTAGAACAAATAAGAAAAAGTACACCGAACCCGAAAATTATGATATGCATAGGTGTGAGTATATGTACACTTGACAAACACATTCATTTTCAACTTCATAGGAAAATTGAATTTAAAATAATGCACACACATCAAAGAAAAAAAAGAATGCATGAGACATTTGTAAAATGGAACATTAGCTGAACACAGTAGCCTGTGTCTGTAATTCCAGTGACTGGGAAGGCCAAGGCAGGAGGGTAGCAAGTTCAAGGCCAACTAGGCAAATTTAACAAGATCCTGTCTCAAAATTAGTATATATATATATAATTAAATATATATATTTAATTTTCATATATATATGAAAATTAAAATACATTTTTAAATATCACCATCAATTAGACTCTCTTATCATAATGTAATAAAGTCAATAAAGGATGACTGACAAGCCCTCTTATATTTGGAAACTGAATAATATGCTACTAAGTAACCTCTAGATTAATGAGGAAATTATAAGACCTAAGCAAGTAAGTACTATATGTCCAAAATGCTGAGTAGAAGCTAAAGCAAAACCTGGAGCATTTACCATGAAACCAGAAATACAAACAAGCTAAATATTCACTAAAGAAGTTGAAAAAGAGCAAGAGGACAACGTGGACTGATAGTAACAGAGGCGGAGAAATCGGGTCGAGATGGAGACCTGCGTCATATTTGGAAGATGTTTTAAAGACAGAGTGAATCAGATGAGTCTCGAGCTCAGTGTAAAGGCAGAGCTAGAGATGCCAACCTGGGAGTCATCAAAACATCACTGGAATCTAAGGCCATAGTCATGCAGAGGGCAAGTGTGGACAGGGGAAAGTCTAAGGCCTGGGTGAGCTCACCTGGGCCTAAAACAGCCAGCTCTAGTTGGGACCCCAGGACATGTTAGACTCACGGGGAGCCTGGTGTGTGAACGGGAATACCCAACTGGGAACAGGACGGTCAGGTAGCCCAGGGGACCTCATCATCCCGTCCTCACCACCACCACCCTGGGTGTCTGTGCATCCACTCGTTCAACACCTCACACAGGTGATATGTAAAAGGAAACTGAGACTCAATGAGGGTCAGTAATTCTGTCCACCGCAAAGGTAGGATTTGATCCCAGACCTGGGAACTGCCCAGCCAGTACAAGGATGTTCAGGACAGCCCCAAACCCTGCCCACATGCAGATCTCCATCCGGCAGGGGGTGTTCAGACAATGTCCAGCACGAGTTATCGACTGATAGTGTGAAGGTCTGTTTTAAATTCAGCTCCAGGGGCAGCAGCATGAGCACAGCACTGGGAGCTCCCCCTCAGGGCCCAAGTCCGGCCCATCACACAGAGGTGACATACCTCTGTGAGCTTCCACTTCCTGGTCTGGTCATTGGGGTACGACTCCTTTCCTACGATCTGCAGGCCTTCAGCCAGGGCCAAGTGGCAGAGCGAGATTTCCACACTCACCCCCAAGCCTCTCCTGCTTGCACAGACAGAGAAACACCCTTAGACTCAAGACCAGGCCTTCCTCCCCTGCACTTGGGCTTTAGAGGGCCCTCCCATGGCCACGCCCCTTCCCTCAGGGTGGGGAAACTGAAGGAGCAGCTCCCCCTTCCTATGCAGCAGCTCCCCTGGATCCCAGAACACTCTGCTTCAACAATCCTGAGCCTGCATCCGGGACTTTATTGATCTTCCTTTGGGTCCTGCCTCCCAAGGGTAGGCTGTCCCATGCATGTACCCGCAGGCTCAAAGGGCCAAAGGCAGGTTATTTGCAGACAGATGAAGGAGGTGGAGAGGGCCTGGAAAGGCAGGGTGGAAGGACATGGCCTGGGAGTAGACCCTGTGGTGCAGACAACACAGGGGACAGGAAGAGAGGACGGAGAGCCCCAGGCCAGAGCCTCTGTCTGCAGGCTTGCCTCAGACTTCTCAGACTGTGGGGCTGCTTGCCAGCACCCTAACCCTGGTCATGCCCTCCCCTTCCCTGTGAAGCTGGTGATAAAACCCGAGGAGTAAAAACAATCATTGCTGGAGGCCTAATTATGGCGAGCAGCCTGGTGGTGCTGTATATAGACTCCGCTTTGGGGGAAATGTGCTGATTTATGCAGTTTCCAACATTTAAAGGTGGAGACCAGACTGTGGCTGAATCAGATCAGATCATTCCCTGAGGCAAACTGCAAACCCTGGGCTGCTGAGCAAAGATTCTTTAAGGATTGTCGGTGGCCCTCCTGCCCCTCCTTCCCCTGACCTGCTCCCAGATGCACCTTGGGTCCTCTGTTCTTTTCTTTGAGTCACAAGTCCAAGGTGGCTCCTCAGGCACTGAGGCAGAAGTTAACAATTGCTGAGCATCTATCTGCTCTGTGCCTGGCTCTGAGGAAACCCAGGAATGGCAGACCAAGGCCTCTGGAAGCTCATAGCCCAATGGGGCACACACATAAATAGACCCTCTTGTTTTGAGGGCTATCCAGCTGTGGAAGACTGCAGAAATGGCATGCAATGCCCTCCCCTCCACCCCCTACTCCCTGGGTCTGCACCCTCCTGTTAGGTTCTTGGAGTATCCACCCTCTGTGACTGTGAGTTCGATCAGATGACTTGTCTTGACCAATAAGATGCTAACAAAAAGGTGGACAGTTCTCTGGGCAGTGGGGCTTGTCCTCTTTTGGAGTAGAATCCAGGCCAGCTTGCTGGGTGGAGAGACCATCAAGAGAGACCCAGACCACGAGGCCATCAGAAACCAGCCAACCACAGGCAGCAATCCCAGAAGTGAGCCCAGCCCGGTCCAGAAAACCACCCGGCTGAGCCCAGACCAAATACCCAAACTCTACAAGTGTAAGTTAAATAAATGGTTGATGTTTTAAGTCCTCCACAGCAAGAAGACTGAGCCAGACCCTGAAGGAGGGTGGGATTTCACAGGTGGACAAGGCAGGAAGAGTAAGCCAGGGAAAGGGAGCAGCCTGAGCAAAGCCATGTAGGCACAGAGGACTCTGCTTTCCAAGAAGTGCATGTCCCCAAGATGACCAGACCAGAGGGCCTCTGCAGAGAGACAAGGCCAGGGAGTGAACAAGGGCCCTGCCACTGGAGACCTCACTGCCAGGCGTGGGGGTCTGGGCTTTCTCTGAAGCAGTCACTGCAGGAACCTATGCAGGAGAGGGTCGAGGTGAGATAGGCATCTGCAAAGGTCCCTCTGGCTGAAGTAAGGGGAACAAGATGGCCCCTGTCCCCCCAGCAAGGGGTCCGCATGGCCTGCCTCTCACCCAGACAGCAGGTTCAGCTGAGACCCCAAAACAGATGCATTTACAACAAACCCAAGAATCCGTTTCCAAATAGCTTCAGTCTGAGACAACAGCAGTGTTGTCTCAAGGGAAGCGACAGGCATGGTGGACACTCAAGTCAGTGACAAGGGGGGACAATCACACTCAATAAGAAAAACAGCTTCCTAAGATCATCCCCTTGCAAAGTTGAGGAGGGGACCTGAAGGCCCATCTGGCTCAGTCTCCCTGAACAGGTCTCTTCCTGACATTTCTGCAGTGACAGGGTGCTCAGCACTTAGCCCAAAGAGATTCTCCATCCTTTCTCTTCCAAGTCTCCAGCTCCATCCACTGCAGCCTTCAGAGGTGACACGACACCTACTGACACCTGGTCTGTCTCTTCTCCAGCCTGAACATAATAATCGAGGAAGACTTCGGCAAATGGAAGAGGTTCATTCCCAGAGCCAAATTTCTGTTCGTATCACTGAAATGAGTTTTCATGGCCCCACAGTAGTCCCTACCCCACCCTAGTGTCCTGTCTCTGGGTGAGGCTGGGTTCTGTACATCCTTCTCTTGTAGCTGAATTGACAGGGGGATTCACCCCTCTCCTTTCCCCACCCCAGCCCAGCACAAGAGCTGGCGCAGGCTGGCAGTGCTTCAGATGTCTGCCGAATGAATGAGTAAACTCTACAGAGGAGACTCCAGACCAGCAGCCCAGCCAGGGCCAAGCACAGCAGCTCAGGATCCAGACTGCTCCGGTTCCAGTTCCTGCTCACTAGCTCTTCCCCAGAGGCCCATGGTTCCCAAACTGTGTGTCAAGACACCAAATCATCCCTACACTCAAGCCCTAACCCTCAGTGTGATGGGTTTTGGAGATGGGCCCACTGGGAGGCAACTGGGGTTAAGTCATGAGGGTGCAGTCTCTTGACGGGATTTGTGGCCTTGTGAGAATAGGTGGGGAAAGAGATTACTCTCTCCAACACCTGACAGAGGACCCCGTGGGAAGGAAGCCAGGAAGAGAGCCCCACCAGAACTCAGCCTCGCGGGCACCTGACCAAGAACTTCTAGATTCCAGAACCACAAGGAAAAAAAAAAAGATTTCCACTGCTGGAGCCACCGTGTCTACAGTATTTTGTTAAGACAGCCTAAAGAAAGGCCGTTCAAGTCGTTAGCCCATCCTGGGCTCTGTGGCACTTGGGATCCACCAATGATCTTAAATGCCAGAGAGAAACACAGCGACCCCTGTGGGACACCCAGGAACTGACGCAGGTCACCGTTTCAACATCTGTTTTAGGTGACGTCACATCTTCCTGTGCAGGGTTGTCCGTGGCTACCTTGACAAACAGCCAGTTCCCTGTGCAAACCAACAAGTAACAGGAGAGGAAGGTGGTGTGCCAATCCAATTCTAAGTTTTGAGGAGACCCTCAGATCCCCCAGGCACCTACATCTCATTACTCTGTAATTCTGGTTATTAGAGATGGAACAGAAATGTATTTTTTCTTTCAATGTATGCAAGTTATCTTTTCAAATGACGACTGAGCTGTTAGGACTTCAATACTCACAGGCTATTTGGGCCCAATTACTTAATAAACAAAACCACGAGGTATTTATTTGGGCTTCAGGCCACTGTGAAAATTTTCTTCAGATAGTAAGGGTATTAGGAACGGAGGAGCAGAGGAGTCTTGACCCCAGGCATTTTTCACTTCTGGGCCTCAGTTTCCCTGTGCTGTCACAAGGTTGTTGGTAGGATGAGCTGTGTTTAGAACAGTGCCTGGCACACAGTAATTGCTGTGCACGTGTCGTTATTATTACACACAGAGGCCAAGTCCGTAATCGGCATGACCCTGGGGAATTATCTCGAGGTGTTTTCTAACATTGTCTTCTTCTGTTGACAATGTGATTATCCTCTACCCAGTGGTTGACACAACCCAGGAGAACAGGGCTGGGAGTCACGAGATCGATTATTCCAGCCATAGTTTAGCCTTGAAACCTTGGCCAAGGCACCCCTCTCCCTAAACCTCCGTCTCCACCTCTGTATGTTTCCAAATGACCATGATGCTGGGGAAGGGGGCGTAGGACTCCTCCCTCAGGTGCACAAACACTGCCAGGGCCCAGACTGCAGATGGGGACGCACACACACAGTGTGAACGCCAGGGTGTGGGCATTCATGCTGCGCCACTGATCTGACAGTTACAAACCCTCCTATCAGCGGTGGTCGCCAGGTTCTTTGTACACCGGAGTGAAGGATGGAGTTCTCGGCTGCCTCTGTGTTGAAGGTGATCAAGTCTCTCCAGAGTCACCAAACCACGGCCCCAGAGGGACTCAGACCTCTCACTAAATGAGACCATCTCAAAATGTGTCGCCATGGCGAGGTTTTGCCATCTGTATAATCAGTTGCGTATTCAATCCCTTAAATAGAGAGGTGTTGATAAACCAACCTACGGCTTTTAAAGTGAAGTTTTGTGTACAAGAGGAAAAAATAAGAAAGCCTCTTCAAAAAGAGAGAGAGAGAGAGAGAAAGAAAGATCTCACTTCTCAATAGATAAAATTTCCTTGGTCATTTGTCTATAGGGTTTCTAGGGATTCTGGGTTGTTTTTTGCTTTTTTTGTTGTTTGTTTGTTTGTTTTTAATGCTGAATTTATTCTTTTATTAGATAGTAGTCATTGAAACTGACCTCATTCCCAGAGAGGGGCGATTATGGATTCATTCCTTTTACAAGGCTGGTGGCCCACAGAAGTGATTTTGCTGGTAGCTTTAGGGAAATACTGTGCTTTATAAAAGAAGGACTGAGATTGTTATAAAGCTGATTTGGTCATGTGTTCATACATATTTTTAAAAAAAAAAAAAACATGAAAATGAGAAAACCGCTTCTCTCTGGTGAAGGGCTCCAGGTGTATGGTGGACAGGGCATCGGAGTTAAAACTCAGACCTACAGGTGAAGGTGGGTGTCACTCCCCAAGCCCACTCCCAGCCCCAGGCCTCCCAGGGCTGCCTCTGAGCCTGGAACAGAAAGAAGACCCCACCTCCACCCCAACACTCCCAGGTCCTCCACTGGCGGCAGGTGGCACATGTACATAAGAATGTTTAGACTCAATCCAACAAAACAGTTGCCCTTGGACTTGCTTTTTTTTTAAATCACCTTTCCCCGTCCCCCATTCTTAAACCTGATCCCAAGACCTCACAGACACCCCAGGTAGAAAACTTGGAAGACAAGGCCTCCCACAGGTGGAGGGGGGTAAAGTCAGGATGAAGAGCATCCTTCCACATAGATTGGAGATCCAGATGGCCCAGGTTCAGGTCCTGGCTCTGCCATTTACTAGCTCTGTGACCTTGAGCAAGTCATTTGACCTTTCTGTGCTTTGCTTTTCTCGTCTGCCAAGTGGAAGTAACAATCAAAAACCAATAGTGTGGGCTGGGGCTGTGGCTCAGTGACAGAGCACTTGCCTAGCATGTGTGGGGCCCTGGGTTCCATCCTCAGCACCACATATAAGTAAATAAAGATATTGGGTCCATCTACAACTAAAAATATATTTTTTTTAAATGACTGTTGGACACAGTGTACATACCTGTAATCCTCACAACTGGGGAAGGTGACAGGAGGAGCCCAAGTTCAAGGCCAGCCAGGGCAACTTAGACCCTGTCTCAAAATAAAAAGTACAAAGGACTGGGAATGTAGCTCAGTGGCAGAGTGCTTCCCTACATGCACAGCCCATGGGTTCAATCCCCAACAAAGGAACAACACAACCTCATATTTGCAAAGTACTTGGCAAAGAAAGAGAGCCTCGGGGGCCTCGGGGGCTTGTCTTACACCTGCACACAGAGGTCACTCTTGCCATCCCTCCCAGCCTGCACCTCCAGATGGTCCATCCCCTGTGAGCTCACGGTTCACTTTTTAACTTTTACCCACTCCTGCCTCCTGCCCACTCCCCAGAAGGGTCAGCTGGGCCTTGATGATGCACAGCAACCCACTGATTTTCCCTAGTTGATCTTCCTGCCTCTCCCACCAAACTTCTGACCCTCACTCTTAGCCCACCTCTCCTTCACAGAGGAAACAATGTCATCAGAATCCCCTCAACCTCCTTCTATGCCTCTCAGCCTGTCCTGCTCCTCCACCCACTCCCTCCGTCCCTGCCAGAGTAGAGAGGGTCCCATTGTCCTGGTTGTTCTCACAGGTTGTCATCCCTGATGGGGCCTGCTGGTACAGTTGTGTAATCTGTGTACTGCTCAAAGGCCCCTCACCAACATGCCAGTAGAAACTAAAACCAAACCCAGCTTTGCTTTCCAGATCTTGCATCTTGGCATGACCAGATGGGTGTGTTTCCTCTAATTCATCCATCTACCTACAGAGGCCCATTTTTTTAAATTTAAACAAAAATATCAAAGATAAGTGGAGATCCTCCCTCCTGAGCTCAAAACCTCAGTTATCCATGTTCTTCAGGAAGCTTTTATCACTCAGTTACCTCTCTATTGGCGTCTCTACTAACTCTACCTTCAGCTCTGGAGCCCTCACAGGCCAAGGGTGACACAGTGAGAAAAACTAACCAACCCTTGGAAATTCAACAAAAGCTATGATATGTGTTCCTTCCTTAATGGGTGTTGCCAGGTAGATGTCCCCAGCCCTAAGCCCAATATCTGATTCAGCAGGAACTGGGCTACCCAATACATAGCCACTAGCCACACACAGTTACTGACCATTTAAAATGTGGTTAGTGCAAGGTCTGGGGACCCAGTTCCATGGCAGAGAACTTTTCATAGCATGCCTGAGGCCTCAAGTTTGACTTCCAGCCACCCTGAATTGAAATGTGCCATATACAATACAATGGATTTCAAAGACTCAGTAAAGAAAAAAAATTCAAATATCTCCTTAGTATTCTTTATATCACATGCCGTGTTTGTCAGGGCTACCATAACAGAGTATCACAGGCTGAGTGGTCTAAGTCAACAGAAGTGTTTTGTCTCACAGTTCCGGAGACTAATGTTGCAATAGCAAGGTGTCAGCAGGGCCGTGCTCCCTCTGAAACCTAGAAGGGACCCTTCCTTCCTCTGCCTAGCTCCTGATGGTGGCCATCAGTCCTCAGTGTTCCTGTGCATCTGTCAGTCATCCCAGGCCTTCCTGCTCTTGTTAGAACACTGGTCCCAATGGATGAAGGGCCACCTAGCCCCTTATGACCTCATCTTAACTGACCACATCTGCAAATAAGGCCACATTCTGAGGCACCGTGGGTTGGGATTTCAACATTATCCTTTTTTAGGCACACAGTTCAACCCGCAGCGTACATTTACACGATGCTGAATAATTAATGAGTTAAACAAAATGATTATGACAAAAGTGACTCAAACTGGGGCTCATCCCCCTGGGCCTGACTTGCTATTGACTATTGATTAGGTTATTTTGCAACTGAAAGAGCAGTAGTGACCAGTGAACGCCATCCTGCTCACACAGATGCAAATGAAAAGATTATAACAAAAGCCTGCAGATGTCTTTTGCATGTAATTTGGCAATCTTCTTCCAACATTTTTTCTTTCAAGTGACTATGTATTTCTCACTCTTCTGGGCTTGTTTGAACTATCTAGCTGGTCCACTCACTAATGGGTTAATTAAATCTCTGACCTGTGCTCCCTTTGTGGGAAGTGAAGTTTTCAACATTTAGGAGATTGATGTGACAAAGGGATTCCTGAGGACAGTGGAACCCAATGGGCTCCCTTTCCATCCCATCCTGGTTCCAGCACATGGCCTTTTCTGGGCAAGACCTGGTTCTTGCAGAATCTCTGCTGTGGGGCACCATGCTTCAACAGTTGACTGGAGAGGAAGGCAAAGGGAATGAGGGAAGAGGCTGTGGCAGCAAAAAATGGACTTCTAGGATCCCAGGACCCTGCCTGACACCACTGAACCTTCCTAACCTGGAGAAGCCAGGAGGTGGCTGACGTGGGCTGAATCACCCACCTGCAAGTCTCGATGGTTCAGGGAGACCAATCAGCAGAGAGGCCTCCTTTGGGCATCTCGACAGAGGATGCTAACCGTCTCCCAACAACCACAGTTCCTCAGCGTCCAAGATCCTCTGTCTCTGCCTCTTTGGGAACACTTAGGAGACAGATCTTGAAGCCCAGGGAAAGCCTGAAGAGACCCTCTAGCTTCTCATGCATCCGGTCCCTTCTTTCTGTCACTGATGTTGGAAGCAGCTTCACTAAGCAAGGGACAGATCCCCTCCTAGCTTTGCTGGAGATAGCCCCTCTGACCCAAGGCCACCTTGGTAATGATGGCTTAAGTTGTTGGTTGGTTGGTTGATTTTCAGGAATTTGGAGGTAGCCTTGCCTCGCTCCAACCAGCTGAAACTATTACAGGGACTTAGGGCCCACCTTTGCTAAAAACAAAGACTCTTCTTAGACCTGAAGATGCCCAATGGGTAACTAAAATCAGGATCTTCACCTTCACTTTGTACATCTCTGTTACTACCTTAAATTTGTGACCTGCTCAGCTCTGCATTTCAGCATGGCAATCAAGGAAGGAGTGTTCACCTAAAAACTGGTAATACCAGGTCTATTAGCCCCAAATTTCCCTAAGCCATCTGAGCCAGCAAGACTGAGACAAGCTCTGCAGGGACATTTACAGCACCCTGTTTCAGACCCGGAAATCTGCAGTCATGGCCCTGCACCTTCCAGGAAGAGTGCAGTCTGGCAGGCACAGCGCCCCACGATCACACTGCCCCCCCTCAACAGGAGCATGGGAACCAGAACGCCCCTCCCGGGATCACAGGTCTGATAGGTAAACATCCTGGGAAGCACGTGGGAATCACCCTTCCCATGATAAGTCCCTCTCCAGAGCCACATCGGGGACCAGAATTGAGATGATCATCAACCAGGCCACAGTTTGACCAAGACTGTTCAATCATGGAGACCTCCCACCCCCGGCCCCCATTCCTCCTCTGCTTAAACTTAGTGCTCATGTTAGCACCCCCGACTCGGGGCTGGGGTGCTGGAGCTCTGCCTTCCCAACATGGCCCTGCGGATCAAAGGTCCTTTCCTGCTTTTCTCCATTACCTTTTCTGCTTGGTTGGTGGGCTAAGTGGCCCAAGCTGGTTTGTTGGAGCCCCTGGAGTCAGGCCTCCATTAACAAAACCACCCTTCATGCAGGCCAGTGCTGGTGTCCCATGGGTGACCCCTTTGATGTCAAAGGGCCCAAAACGCCCCTCTCAGGCCATGCCAACACTGCCATTTTCCTAACATGTGTCCTAAGAAGAGCCATAAAGTACACCCTGATGGCTTCACTTTTCCCCGCCTCCAGCCACCTTCCCCATGCCTCACGCCACCCTGCTTCTTTGTCCCCAAAATATTCCTAAACCCTGTCCTCAGAGAGGCAGAGTTGAGACTGGGGTCTCCCACCTCCTCACTTTGACTGCCTTATGAATAAATTCTTTGTCTTTTGCAAAACTCATTCACTTTAGTGACTGGCAGATAGCAAGGTGGCCATTAGGTGACAATCTAAACCCTTAGTAGTCAATAGCAAAAGACAACATCTCAACAGAGGGTCCCAAAAGAGGAGGAGATAGAACAAGAAGATCACATGCCAACTGAATAAGAACTTGAGGAGACAAATTAACACCTGAGTTTTTTTCATTTTTTTCATTTTTATTTATTTATTTATTTTTTGGTGGTGGTGCTGGGGAATTGAACCCAGGGCCTTGTGAATGCTAGGCAAGCACTCCACCAACTGAGCTATATCCCCAGCCCCTAACACCTGAAAGTTTTTAAAAAATGATAGAAGACTTTAAGAAGATCCAAACGTATCACAGAAAGAACTTCTGAGACTTAAAACCAGAACTTTGAGCTTTTTTTAAAAAAAAAAAAAAAAAAACATAGATAAATTAAAGGAGAGGATGTCATTGAATCAGAAACCTGGAAGATCAAGTATAAAAAATTATCTTAGAGCTTCGAGAAGAAAGATAAAGAGATAAAAGTCATAAGGGAAAAGATAAAAGATGTGGAGGAAAGATCCGGGAGCGCTAACATGCAAAGAACAGAAGTTCCAGATGGAGACAAAATGAGAGTAGGAGAGGCAATAATTAAACACACGCCAGGAGAAATTTTCCCTGAACCAAGGAAAGACTCGAATAGCTTGTTCAGTCCAGGGAGACCAAGGACTGCCAGCTAAAAACTCGTTCACATGCCAGGATGGAAGAAAGACATTCAAGGATCCGCAAGAGCTCAAAGGTGAGCCTGCAGGTAAGAGACGGCACGGGTGAACTCCAAGTGGTTTCTGCTTCACCCCTGTCCCCCAGTCTCCCACGACAACCTCTCTTGTGGTCACTCCAACCAGAAACTTATGGGTAAGGCCATTTGTGAAACGTAGTTCAGCCCAGCCAAGCTCACACATTTCAAAGCCACCCATACCAAGAATAAAAGAACTGAAGTTATTTTTAGTCCCATTTTCTCTGGATGGCTTTCAGTCAAAGACTGATCAAGGCGGCAGCACAAAGGTTTGTCCATTTCTGTCTAATGAGGGATTCCATTAGTGGGCAATCTTTGCCTCAGAGCTCCCCTGGCAAGCTGGCAGAGAGATGAGGAATATATCATGATACAATGGTACCTCCTGCCAAACCTTGCCACCCCCCCCCCATTTCTTCTTCCTCCTCCTCCTCCTCTTCTTCCTCCTTTCCTTCTCCTTCTTTTTGTAGTACTGGGGATAGAACCCAGGGCCTCAAACACACTAGGCAAGTGCTCTACCACTGAGCTACACCTCCAGTGCTTTTTAAAAAGTTTATATTTCAGGACAAGTTCTCATAAGTTGCCCAGTCTGGCCTTGAACTGGGGTCTTCCTGCCTTAGCCTCTTGAGTAGCTGGGATTTCAGATGTGTACCTCCACACCCAACTCTCCCATTTCTTTTCACGGATACCACTCCATAATAAATTTTTGGTATTTCAAACTTTGTCTCAGCATCTGCATCTCAAAAATTCTTACCAGTATAAAACACTTTTAAAGCAGATGTTGTAACTATGGTCAAAGAGTCAAAAGAAAATATGCTTCAAACAAGTGAACAAAGAGTAGATTTCAACAGATAAATAAAAATGACAGAAAAGAACCAATGAACATTGTGAACAAAAAAGAAAGACTTTTAAAATAATCTTTTTATGATCACTGGATACGTTTAACAGCAGACTAGAGGTAACAGAAGGGCCAACAACTTAAAGACAGGTCAATAGAAATTATTCAATCTAAGGCAGGCACCGTGGCATGTACCATAATTCCAGCAACTCAGGATGCTGAGGCAGAAAGAGACTGAGTTCCAGACCAGCCTGGGCAACACAGTGAGACCCTTATCTGAAGAAGGAGGAGGAGGAGAAAAAGAAGAGGAAGAAGAAGAGGAAGAGGAAGAGGAAGAAGAAGAAGAAGAAGAAGAAGAAGAAGAAGAAGAAGAAGAAGAAGAAGAAGAAGAAGAAGAAGAAGAAGAAGAAGAAATAATCTGAAAACAGAAAGCAAAAGAATAAAAAAAATATTATCAAAAGATTTAACATTTGTATAATGGGAGTTCTAGAAGGCCAGGAGAGATTGAGAAAAAAAATTTTTTTTAAATAAGGGTTGTATACAGGTTCAAGAATTTCAACAAACCCCAAGAAAGAAAAATAGTATAGAAGCACATATAGATACAGAAGAGTAATGGAAAATAATATTCCTACAAGACAGCCCCTAAAGAAAGACAGAAACACAATGTAGCTTGGGAGGAAGGAAGGGAAATAAGTCAAGTATTAACCTCTCCCAGTAAATCCTTTCCCCAAAACAGTAGGCCCTGAAGGAAGGGGGTGAATACTGAATACTGGGCTCTGGACTTTGACCTTCCCCCACTGCAAACTAATCTAAATGGAGGCACAGTAAATATGGAAACACTAGAAAACAATGAATCCTAGAGAAAGAAAAGCAATGGATGAAATATGAATACTCATCCCTTAGGATCTGGACTCCCATCTCTCCAGGTAACAACCAGTTTCAACCACTTTACAACTGCCTTCCTGGGTTAAAGTTTTAACCTGCACAACTAGCCCTGGACTGTCCAAATGGCACATTGCTGAGAGCCACAGCTGAGTCGGAATGGCCCCTCGCATTTTGCCAATAGTATTGATTGACAGGCGAGGCATTACTATCCACCTCAGCCGCTACTTTGCAGTTCTCACGCTACTTTGGAGTTCTCATGGGGATTCCCGGGGATTCCCGGAGAGTTCCCATTGGTTGGGGAAGTGCAGGAGGAGGGATTTCCGGAGGATATTTCCGGCTGCTGGTTCCTGGAAGCCGCGTGGCGTTAGGGAGGAGTTCCCAGGAGCATGTGTGGAGCGTGCTGGTGGAGTTCAGAAATAAAGTTTGTTCCTGCTTCAGTGGCTCGTGATTTGTGCCCAGCCAGACTGCAGCATTTGGCGACCCGTGAGGGGAACGCCTGAAGCTCGGGGGTAAGTGAAATTGCTCGCCCCTAAGGGAAGGAAAGAGAATGGGTGACCATTTCAAAAAATAATGTGTTCTTGTTTTGATTTGTTTTGTTTTTGTTTCAAGCTGCCTATCCCTAGAACTTTCTCAGGCAAACTGGGAAAAAATGGTTGGCTCAAGGTTTGAAGTTGTTCGCCCCTGAGGAAGAGATAGAAATAGACCACAGATGCACATGTCAAGAAAATAGGAAAATTGATACAACGATTTTTTGTTCCGTTTTTGTTTCATTCTGTTTCGGTTTTGTTTTGTGTTATCTTATTGGGTTGTGTTATCTTTATAGTAGGTTAGAAATTAGTAAGAAAACAAACCGAAAGAGTGTTAAGTAAATTGTTAGAGGTTCAGACCATGGAGAAAGACATTTTAGATCAAG
>NW_026000026.1:15696263-15731273 GCF_001458135.2 Marmota marmota marmota | reverse complement strand
AAAATTGTTTTCTTAGTACCTGTTGGAATGTTACATAATTTTATTTTAGCATCATTGCCAGAATTCCTATCTTCATCCAAGTGCCGGTGAAGACAAAGATAAAACCAAACTACAGCTTCTTTGATAGCTATCACAGTAAACTGTATAAACTGATGCATCAATGAATAATAACTCAACAAGTAATGCTCAGTCAAGGAGTCGATTTCCTTTGGGAGGAAATGGACATATTGATAGATTCCTCCGCTTTGAACTGCTTGCAGAACTTGCCTGGACTATGTATCACTTGTATATATTGTGGAACTATCTGTTGGTGCAGCGAATTGTGGTAATGCTGGAGTATCTTTGCTGATGGTGTCACGGGTGGTACAATTTTTCAAAGGAGCCGTCAATTGGCTTAGTGTCGTGGCATTTCTGTATCCTCCTCCCTTCTGCTAGTGATGGTCTAAAATTTGGGAGCCAACAGAGGTGAGGCAAAGAACCTCACCCCCCCACTGGCACCAAGGCCAAATTTGGGTGCCAACAGAGGTGAGGCAAAGAACCTCACCCCCCCACACACTGGTGCAAAGGCCTATCCACAAGTATGGCTGTATGCTGGACCAGTAGTCAGTGACGGGTATGATCCAATTGCAGTGGTACCAACCTAAGACAGGAGGCTGACGCCTAGAGGTCAGCTCATCCGATTACAAGTAAGGACCATATGCTGTATTGGACAACCTAACAGGCACGGTCCCTAAGCCACATTGCTTGTTGTTTAATTAAACAGAAGGGGGGAGATGCTGAGAGCCACAGCTGAGTTGGAATGGCCCCTGGCATTTTGCCAATAGTATTGATTGTCATTCGAGGCATTACTATCCGCCTCAGCCTCTACTTTGCAGTTCTCATGCTACTTTGGAGTTCTCGTGGGGATTCCCGAGGATTCCCGGAGAGTTCCCATTGGTTAGGGAAGTGCAGGAGGAGGGATTTCCGGAGGATATTTCCGGCTGCTGGTTCCTGGAAGCCGCACGGCATTAGGGAGGTGTTCCCAGGAGCGTGTGTGGAGCGTGCTGGTGGAGTTCAGAAATAAAGTTTGTTCCTGCTTCAGTGGCTCGTGATTTGTGCCCAGCCAGACTGCGGCAGCACATCCACAGTTTCCAATGATTAAACCACCCTAGTTGAACCCTGTAAAACTGAAATCTCCTCTGTAACTGATGGCCATTTTCGCATCCAGAAAATGAACCCCTATATTGCTTAAGTCTGCAAATGAATAAATGGCTTCTCTGAATCTGTCGAGGTCTATGTCCATCATTTTGCACTCATAGATACATTAGACTAAACTGCTGAAAACCAAAGATAAAGAAAATTTTATGAAAGCACCAGATAAGATGCATGTTGCATACCAGGGAACAATGATGTGAATGACTTCTAACTTCACATTAGAAATTATGGAAGACAAAAGACAATAGAATACAGAATCGGAGTAATGAAGGAAGAATCATCAACCCAGAATTCTGTATCCATCAAACTACCCTCAAAAATAAATTCATTAGCCAGGTACAGCAGCACATGCCTGTAATCCAGCAACTCGGGAGGCTGAGGCAGGAGGATTGAAAGTTCAAAGCCAGCCTCAGCAAAAGCAATGTGTTAAGCAACTCTATGGGACCCTGTCTCTAAATAAAAAAAAGGGCTGGGGATGTGGCTCAGTGATCGATTGCCCCTGAGTTCAATCCCCAGTACAAAAAAATATATATATATATAATACTGTGTAACAATTACTAACACTCGATGGCTTTAAAATAATAAGCATTTAAAAATAAAACACCATTATTATCTCAGTTTCAGTGAAGATTCTTTCTCAGATGTCAGAGCTCCACTTATCTCAGTCCTTGAAAAGCAGCAAACAAGTTGACATCTAGTGTTCAGTTCTCATCTGGAAGCTGGATTGACCGTGAATCCTTATCCAAGTTCACTCAGGTTGGTGGCAGGATTCATTTCTTTGATGCCATAAAATGGAAGCCACACTGAGCAACTAGATGTTGCCTGAATTTCTTGTCCTATGGGCTCCAATTATTGCATGCAGCTTGCCTGATCACAGTGAGAAAGGAAAAGAGACTAAAGAATTACCTAGTGAGACAGAGTCTTTAATAAGGTAGCATAATCATGGGCATGGCATCCTATCATTTTTGCCATATTCTATTGGTGAGAAGCAAGTCACGGGTCCCACTCACACTCAAGGGAGGAGATTATACAAGTATGTGAATATCAGATAGTGAGGAACACTGGGGATCACTCAAGATCTATCCACCATAATTAAGATGAAATAAAAACATTTTCAAATGAATGAAAACTAAGATAATTCATTGCCAGCAGAGCTACACTACAAAGGACACGAGATTAAATTCATTGCGCAAAGAGAGACAGCACAGAGAAGCTCAGATCTTCAAGAAATGACAATTCCTAGAAATGTGAAATAGGTATGTATAAAATATTCTTCTTAATTTTTTTCCAGAATTCTAAATTTTATAATTTATTAATATTAGTTGAGAGTAGAAAATGGGGCAGTTGATTTCTTAATTTTTCTTTACTATCTGCTTTGTTATTTTCTAGATAGACTCTATTGGCATACAAATCTTCAGTTACACCATTTTTCCTTAAAAGAATCCTCAGGGACACCCCTACAACTTCCAAATTCTGTTTACTGTGTTGAAATCTCAGGGTCACTAATGAATCAAAGGATGGGATGACAATAGCCCCTTGAAGACCAGCTTATTTTCATCTGGCCCGTTGTCTGTGAGATGCCTGAAGTATTACATTCTTTGATATTTAGTTCTGCCAGGTTCTCCAGGTCATTTTAGTTCAGGTCTCAAGGTTCTTTGGCTGCATCCTGGTGTTTTGAATAGAGACTAAGCTTCGAGAAGTTATTTTCTCAGAGTTCATGCTCCACCCTCATGTTCAGAAATATCTGAGTGTCTGAAAATTTTTTTAAAAGGTGTCTCTCTTCACCATACTTGCCTTTGTGGTACTAGATCTATTCTTCTTAATTTATAAATGTATCTGACTCCTCAAGTTAAAAATTACAACACTGTATTATGGGGTTTACAATTATACAGGCGTAATATATATATATGACAACTATAACATAAAAGTCCAGGGGAAAATACAGCTATGTCATTGAGAGGCCCTTAAAATCACAGGAAGTGGCCAGTTATTAACTGGAGTAGAATGTAGACTCTAAATTAAGAATGAATATTGTAGTCATTAAACAACCACTTTTATAAATGAAAAGAGGAACAGCTAAAAGCCATTGATAAATTAAAATGGAACTCTGAAAACTCTTTTATTTAACCTGAAAGAAAGCATGAAAGGAGGAAGAAACAAAAATACACATAAGACAAACTAATAATAAAATGATAGAATGTCCATAATTATATTATCTGTTGATAGATAACATGATCCAATTAATGTCACATTATATACATATATAATGTCCATAATTACATTATCTGTTAATAGGTAATATTAATTATCCAATTAAAAGGGAGATAATGTAGAAATAGGTTTTGTGCTAGTCAGCTTTTTGTTGCTATGACAAAATGCCTGAGAAAAACATCAAGAAGGAAAATTTTATTTTGGCACCTGGTTTCAGAGGAATCAATTCATGATTGACTAGTTTCATTGCTATGGGCTTCACAAGACAGAACATCATTGTGGAAGAGTGTGGAGAAGTACAACTGCTCACCTCATGGTATCCAAGAAGCAGAAGATAGAGAGGGTGTGTGTGTGCACACATGCAAGGGGCCAGAGATAAGATATATCTTTCCAGAGCAATGCCCCCGAGGCCTACTTCCTCCAACTATGTCCCACCTCCTGCAGCCTCCACCATCTCTCAAAAGTCTATTCAACTATGAACCCATCAGTGGATTAATTCATTGCTAAAGTCAGAGTCCTTCACGACCCAATCACTTCCCAAAAGCCCTACCTCTGAACCTTGCTGCATTGGAGATCAAGTTTTCAATATATGAGCCGTTAGGGGACATTCCAGATCCAAACCATACCAGGCTTTTAGTGGGGAAAGGCTGTACTTTGATTATAAGAGCTATTCCTTAACAATATAGATAGGTGAAAGGAAATGGTTGAGAAAAGGTGTATCATATAACACACAATCAGGACTAGAATGAGAAGTAGGTTAATTTCATATAAAGTGAACTTCAAGGGGACATTCTATGATGGTAAAATGGTTTGTTTTCATGAGGGATACATAAAATATGTAATTATGCCTAATGACAGAGTTTTTAAATGCATAAAACAAAAACTGACAAAAATCCAAAACTCCTCTCCCAACAATTGATAGAACTAGACTTACAAAAATCATTAAAGATGTAGAAGATTTAAATACTGTTGGGCTGGGGATGTGGCTCATGCGGTAGCGTGCTCGCCTGGCATGCGTGTGGCCCGGGTTCGATCCTCAGCACCACATACAAACAAAGATGTTGTGTCCGCCAAAAACTAAAAAATAAATAATAAAACTCTCTCTCTCTCTCTCTCTCTTTAAAAATAAATAAATAAATAAATAAATAAATAAATACTGTCATAAACCACTTTGATCTAATTTATACTTATAAAACACTAAACTCAACAGTAGCAGAACACAAATTTTCTTCACAAGTTCATGGCATATTTATCAAGATAGACCATATCCTGGGCCATAAAACCCACCTCAATAAATTAAATTAAAATAATTCAAACTATGTTTTCTGACCACTATGGAAATAAATTTAAAATCAATAGTGAATAGGCATAAAAATATTTGAATATTAAACAACAAATGCATAAATAATCATTGGGTCAATGAAAAAAATCACATAAGGGACGGGTGCAGTGACACACGCCTATAATCCCAGCGGCTCAGAAAGCCGAGGCAGGAGGATCGCGAGTTCAAAGCCAGCCTCAGCAAAAAGTGAGGTGCTAAGCAACTCAGTGAATCCCTGTCTCTAAATAAAATACAAAATAAGGCTGGGGATGTGGCTCAGTGGTCAAGTGCCCCTGAGTTCAATCCCCAGTGCTCAAAAAAAGAAAAAAGATTCACATAAGGAAAAATCTTAAACATTCTATACAAACAATGAAAACACAACATAAAAATTTGTGGGCTGCATTTAAAGCAATGTTGAAAGGGAACTTTACATTCTTAAGTATTTATATTAGAAAATAAATGGGCTAAATTTCCACCTCAAGAAACTAGAAAAAGGAGGATTCAAGATGGCTGATTAGAGGAAGGCTGCATTCCTAGTTTGCTCCATGGCTTGGTTTAACATACACAAATCAATAAATGTAATTATCACATACATATAAATAAGAACAAAAATCAGTTAGTCGTCTCAAAAGATACAGAGAATGCCTTCAACAAAATTCAGCACCTAGTCACAATAAAAACACTAAAGAAACTAGGAATAGAAGGAATCTACCTCAACATCATAAAGGCTACACATGGAAAACCCAAAGCCAACCTCATAGTAAGTGGGGAAAACTGACAGCATTCCCTTTAAAATACGGAATAAGAAAAGTATGTCCAGAGCTGGGGATTTAGCTCAGTTGGTAGAGTGCTTGCCTTGCATGCACAAGGCCCTGGGTTCAATCCCAAGGAAGGAAGGAAGGAAGGAAGAAAAGAAAGAAAGAAAGAAAATAAAAGAATGTCCATTCTCTCTGATAATATAATGCTGGATATTCTAGCCAGAGCAATTAGGCAAGAGAAGGAAAGAAAAAAAAAATAAAATAGGAAAGGAAGAAGTCAAAGTCTCCTTCTTTGCAGATGATATGATCCAATACGTAGAAGAGCCAAAATATCTCCACCTAAAGACTGCGAGAGCTAGTAAGTTCAGCATAGTAGCAGGTTACAAAATCAACATAAAAAAACTGAGAGCTTTCCTATATACCAACAATGAATCTGATGAGGACGAAATCAGGAAAGCTAACCCATTCACAATAGCCTCAAAATAAATTAATTAATTAAATATCTAGGAATAAATCTAATCAAGAAGGCAAAAGACCTCTACAATGAAAACTACAGAACACTGAAGAAAGAAATTGAAGAAGTCCTCAGAAGATAGAAAGACCTCCCATGTTCATAGTTAGGCAGAATTAATATTGTTAAAATGGCCATACTATCCAAAGCCATACACAGATTCAATGCAATCCCCATCAAAACACCAATGACATTCTTCACAGAACTAGAAAAAAAACAGTCCTAAAATTCATTTGGAAGAATAAAAGAGAATAAAAGACCTAGAATAGCCAAAGCAATTCTAAGTCTAAAAAATGCATTGTTGGAGGCATCACAATACCTGATTTCAAATTATACCACAGAACGATAGTAACACTGCATAATACTGCCGTTAAAACAGACACATAGACCAATGGTAAAGAGACAGAGACAAACCCACACATCTACAGCCATCTGATCCTTGACAAAGGTGCCAAAAACATGCATTGGAGAAAAAACAGCCTTTTTAACAGATTGTGCTGGGAAAATTGGTTATCCATATCTATAAGAATGAAACTAAACCCGTATCTCTTACCCCACACAAAAATCAACTCAAAGCGGATCAAAGACCTAGGAATTAGATAGAAACTATGCAACTCCTAGAAGAAAATGTAGGGTCAACACTCTAGCATATAGGCCCAGGCAGCAACTTTCTCAATAGGGCCCCTAAAGTGCAAGAAATACTGCCAAGAGTTAACAAACTTAAAAGCTTCTGTATGGCAAAGGAAACAATTAGGAATGTGAAAAGAGAATGGAAGGAAGTCTTTGCTAACTACTCTTCTGACAGAGGATTAAGATCTAGACTATACAAAGAATTCAAAAAATTTAACACCAAAATACCAAATAACCCAATTAATAAATGGGCAAACAATACTTCTCCAAAGCAGAAATACAAATAGCCAACAAATATATGAAAAAAAAATGTTTAACATCAGTAGCAAGTAAGGAAATGCAAATCAAAACTATACTGAGATCTCATCTCACACCAGTCAGAATGGCAGTCATCAAGAATACAAACAATAATAAATGCTGGAGAGGATGTGGAGGAAAAGAGCACTTTTACACTGTTGGTGACTGTACATTAGTATAACCACTGAAAATCAGCATGGAGGCTCCTCAGAAGACTAGGCATGGAACCACCATATGACCCAGCTAGCCCATTGCCCCATATTTAAACTAAAGATTTAATGTCATCATACTATAGTGACACATTCATGTTTATAGCAGCACAATTCGCTATAGCCAAACTATGGCACAAATCTAAGTGTCTATCAATGAACAATTGGATAAAGACAATGTGATCTATATATATATATACACAATGGAGTGTTGTTATTCAGCCCTAAGTAACTCAGTGAGACCCTGTCTCTAAATAACATATAAAAAAGGGCTGGGGATGTGGCTCAGTGGTTGAGTGCCCAAGTTCAATCCCTGGTACGAAAATAAATAAATAAATAAACCTCTAGGGAAACACACACACACACAAGCACACACACACAAATTACCAATAAGAGAACTAAAATAGTAGCTAGCCTGCTGTGGTTTGGAAATAATTTAATTGTGTTCCCTGAAATATTCATGTGGTTCATGAGGTGGGGGTGCTTTTAGCTGCTGGAGTCTTTAAGGGGTGGGGCCAAATGAGAGCTTCTTAGTCACTGAGGGCCTGAGGTGGTTCTTGAAAAAAGACTGTTAAAAAAGCACAGACCTCCCCCCACCCCGGCCCCAGCTCACTCTGCCCCCCTACATCAACCTTTTTTCTTCATAAGTCACTTGTCTCAGTTTAATATAGAGACAAAAAGCAGACCAACACACAGCTTTATAAATCCTACAGTTATTAGAAGAATAACAGAATATTTTAAATAAATCTATGCTAAAAAATATTTAGACTACCTGGGTCAATTAGACTATTCCTCGAAAAGCATAACTTACCAAAATTGATGTAAAATAAAATAGACAAATCTAAATAGCTATGTATCTAATAAAAAAAATGAACTCATAATTTAAAACTTTCGGTTTTCCGGGAGCTGCTTCTCTTCCACCGCTGGTGTGAAGCCCGCGCTCCGGGATGCTGCTGGCACCGCACGTGCCCGGGGGACAGAGCAGCAGGTGCAGGTGAGGCAGAGCCCAGGCCGAGTGCCCCAGCCGTGGCTGCCCCCTGGAGAGCGGCTCCCTGTAGGAGGGCCCTGCCGATGCTTCTGGCCTCCCAGGCCACGGCCCTAAGGAAGTGCTTGGAAGCTGATGACGTTCTGGAAGAGTGGCTCCTGCAGCACGCGGTTCTGGGCGGGAAACTACAGCGACCTAAGGCTGCACCACGAGGGGAAGATGGTCCTGAAGATGCAGAGGCTCCGAGCGGTGCAGACCTGCACATCTCGGACAGCACCCTCCACCCCAGCCTCCACGACTACGGGCTGCAGCCAGCCACCTGCGCCAGGACGTGGCCTTCATCCCAGCACACTTCCAGCGCCCCGTGGGGAGGGGGGTCTATGGACACCCGTCTCACCACGAGAGCGACTTCGAGATGGAGGTGTATTTCAACTGGACTGTCGAACAGGACCCATTTGGAGAGGCCACTCACTCCGCAGATAGTGCAGAAGTGGGTCAGAAGCATGCTTAGGCTCCAGAGGAGGCATGGCAAGAAGAGGAGTCCGTTCTCTGGACGACATTAATTAGCATTCTGACACTAGTACTGGAAGTTCTTTTCTGACCCCCTGAAAGTACTCTAGAGCACTGTGCCCGGAATGTGTGAGGGTGATAGCAGTTTGCTGTGAACCTGGCTACTTTTACCTGGCTGAAATTCTGGTTATTTTTTCTAGGTGAGGGGTGGAAATACAAAGCCATTCAGTATTGTTACCTGATATCCCCAAAATAGGAAAAGCAGGAAGCAATTTTTCTTTTGAAGCTCAAAATTTCTATAAAGGAATATGCACAATAAGACATTGACTCTCCATTATGATCAGTTTGTCAGGCAACCCAAAGTGTATTACAATAACTTAGGTTTAGGGGCTGGGATTGTGGCTCAGTGGTAGAGCACTTGCCTGGCATGTGTGAGGCACTGGGTTCAATCCTCAGCACCACGTATAAATAAATAAAAAATAAAGGTATTGTGTCCATCTGCAACTAAATATATATATATATATTTTAAACTTAGGCTCTTACATAAAAAAATCAAAATATAAAGTTCAGCATGTTTTCAGTAGTTTTACTAAGATCAAGTCAGAAATGAAATGATTTTTTTAAATTTCCCTGAGCATGGACTAAAGACCCAAATCTGCCCCAAGTAGAGACATGCTATCTTCTATCTGTTCCTGTGCCAATTAATGACAATTCTATATCCCCCCTGCACCAATATTATAAGGCCTTTTGCTACTTTATCATTTGGGGCTTCCTATCACTAAAGTTCTTTGGTTATTAGATAACTTTGTTATACTACTTATGGCAGGCCACAACCGCCACCACAGAGTAGGAAAGGTCATAAAAACAGTAATGTTTAAGTCTGAAAATTAAAATATTTCAAATTAAGTTGCTAAATATTTCTACCCAATTTTTTTAGAGAAAACCAAAGCACTGAAATTAAAAAAAAAAAAATTTAATAGGAGCAGTTCCCCTCCCTGTAATTAGTTTCAAGGGTAGGAGTAGCTTATGATGAAATGAGTCAACGAGCAGATTTTAAGCTTAGAGTTCATTTCAAAAATCTTTTATTGGCATAAAGATTAGAATGTTTTAGGGGCTGGGGTTATGGTTCAGTGGTAGAACTCCTGCCTAGCATGAGACACTGGGTTTGATCCTCAGCATCACATAAAAATAAAATAAAGGTATTGTGTCTACTAAAAAAATGTTTTTAAATGAGAATGTTTTAAATAAATCAGCAGGGCTGGGGTTGTGGCTCAGAGGAAAAATAAAATAAAGGTCTTGTGTCCACCTGCAACTAAAAAATAAAATGTTAAAAAATAAATAAATAAATCAGCACCAAATATTCCACTTTAGTGCATACGCATTAGGGCCCCCAGAAAGCATTTTATCCCTCTTTGCTGTTTTTCCCCCTTCTGTCCACTTTCCTGGGTGTTGCGGAGCTCAATGACAACAGTCACAAATCCATGACCTAGGAAAAAAAAAAAGTGTTACATTAATATAGAGTGGAATTCTAGTATCATTATAATTATTTAATTTTTTTAGGTTTACATCAACACAATACCTTTATTTAACTTATTTTTATGCAGTGCTGAGAATCGAACCCAGTGCCTCACACATGCTAGGCTAGTGCTCTACCACTGAGCCACATCCCCAACCCCTGGAATTTTGTTTTTATAGAACTGAATATTAAACCATTTAGTTCCCCTTCCCTAGCTGTCACTTGTGATAATCCCTTGTGGATTTGGGGTAGGAAGGATGGACGCTACTGTGTTCTCTAAACAAAGGAAGATGTAAACATCCCTAAAAAAACGATCAGTGTAACCAAAGCTATGTAAGATTCTACAAGTGGGGGGGCGGGGTGCTACACAATGACATGGACCTTTCCCAAAATGCAATCACTGTCATACTTTAAAAGCTCAATAATACAAAACCTGGTACAGAATTTGGCTTTTTTCAGCCTTTTTCTTGGCTGCTCCAACAGCATTCTCAAGTCCTGGTATACTATGCTGACACAGCAATTTGAAAAAGTGTTTAATTGCAGGACAGGTTGCACTACATACCTGATCTGAGTTTCTACAGAACATTAAATAATTATTTAAGTTGCACGCTTCTCAATGGTTCCCAGGAAACTTAGATCTAGGCATATATTTTATAGAGTATCATACAGTGTTGACTATGCAAATAAGTTCTAAAGTTACACAATTATCTCTGTAATGTCCTAGTCCAATTACTGTAAGTGACCCATTGTGCTCTAATTCTGAAGTGACCTAGAATTGTCACAATGCCTCAGTTTATGGATATACGTTCTAATGTGTAAGGCGAAGCAATCTAAGTTTCTAAATAGATGACACATAAAAATAAAATCAAAGCACTAAAACAAACAACAAAAAATCATAATTTATAACTTTCTTCACATCCCCACAAAGAAAACTATGTGGTTTCACCAGTGACTTTCATTAAGGATGAATTAGCACAGAAACTGACAAATACTTCCCAACTCATTTTATGAGACTAATATAATCCCAATGACAAATCTGACAATAAAATTAAAAAAAAAAATCCAGACTAATATCTTTCACGAATCAGTGTCAACAAATCCTCCACAGAATATCATCAAATAGAATCCAGCAATATGTAAAAATCGAAATGCATCATGACCAAATTGGTTGTACCCTGGGAATCCAAAGTTGGTTTGAGAACAATCCAAATCATAGAACAAACTCTATTAAATTTTTTTCAATTATATGCTCATGTAAATAAAAGCAGGAGAATCACTTGGAAAACAATCAACAGCTATTCATTTTAAAATGAAACAAAAGCCAGATTCCATGGCCTGCCTGTCCCTCTAGTCCCAGCTATTCAAGAGGCTGAGGCAGAAGGATCACTTGAGCCCAGGAGTTTGAGGCCAGCCTCGGCAACATAGTGAGACCCTGTCTCAAGAAAAACAAAAAAGGAGATAACTTCCTGCAAACCACAATTAAAAGAGAACGTACTTGGTCTAATTAATGACATTTTCAAAAGCCTATATGGTCAGGGCTAGAGATGTGGCTCGGTGGTAGAGCACTTGCTTAGCATGTGTGAGGCCCTGGGTTCAGAAAAAAAAAAAAAAAAAAACCTAAAGTTAACATTATACACAGTAGTTAAATATTGAATGTCTTCCCTACTGGGAATAAGGCAAGGATATCCATTATTCCCACTTCTTTTTGCTGTTGTCCCTGAGATGCTATCCAGTGAGGTAAGCAAGAAAGAAGCAAATGAAACACAGTTTGTAAAGGAAGAATTACGATTGTCTCTATTCATAGATGAAATTGTTGTTTACACAGAAAATCTTAAGGATTCTATAAAATATTTTACAGTAAATGAGCAAATCTATAAAATATCTTAAGTAAATGAGAAAACCTGCAGATACAAGGACAATCTACTAAAATCAATTGCATTTTGTATTCCAGCAGAGAAAAACTGGAAAATGAAATGTGAAAAACAATTTCATTTACTGTATTGTCAGAAAACATGAAATACTTAGACATAAATATAGTAAATTATATTACCTGTATATAAAAATTCTCTACATTAAAAACCACAAAACATTACTGAAAGAAATTAAAGAAGACTTAAATAAGTGAAGAGATATACCAAACTTATTGATTAGAATATTCAATGTTTTAAGATATTAATTATCCCCGAAGTTGATCTATACAGTTAAAGTCATCCGACCATAATTCAACCCAACCATTCTGTAGAATTGGGTAAATTGATATTAAAATACAAAGGAATATCCAAAGCAACCTTGAAAGAGGACAATTTTGAGGTCTAACACAAACTGACTTAAAACCTTACCCAGAGCTGCGGTAATCATGGCATACTGACACCGGCATAAGAAATACAATTAGATTCAGGAACAGAATCAAGAACCAAGAAGATCCTCCTTCACAGGTGATTTGCTTTGGGACAAAGACACCAAAGCAATTCAATAAAGAAAGGAAATGTCTTTAGTAAATGGTTCTAGAACAACTTCATATGTACTACATAGCGGGGGAGTAGCCAGGTGTAGTGACAAACAGCTGTACTCCAGCATCTTGAGAGTCTGAGACAGGAGGGCTGAAGTTCAAGACCAGCCTGGGCAACATAGCAAGAACCAGTCTCAAAAAAAAAAGAGAAAGAATCAAGAAACATGTAATGTTTTGAACAACCAACAATAAAAAATTAAAAAAAAAAAAAAAAAAAGAAAGAAAGGAAAAAATCTGGGAGTGTAGCTCAGTGATAGATGGCTTGACTAACATGTGAAGGCCCCTGATTTCTATCCCTGGTACCACATTAAAAAAAAAATTGCCTGGCATGATGGCACATGCCTGTAATCCCAGCAACTCAGAAGGCTGAGGCAGGAGGATAGCAAGTTCAAAGCCAGCCTCAGCAACTTAACAAGGCCCTCAACGACTTAGAGAGACCCTGTCTCAACATAAAAATAAAAAGTGTGGGGATGTAGTTCAACAAATACTTGTTGAACTAAAAAAAGAGAAAAAAAAATCTATTATAGTCAACCCTCACCTCCTCATACCACACCCTCAAATTAAGCCAAGATGACTCGTGGACCTAACATAAAAGCTGAAGCAACAAAACTTTCAGAAGAAAATGTAGCCAACTATTTTTCAACTTGGGGACTTAGGCTCCTTAGGCTTTAATTAAAAACCAATAATCATAGAAGGGAGGGAGGAAAGGAATAGGAAAGACCCTGGAATGTTTCTGACATAAATTTCCTGTATACATATATGAATACATCACAGTGAATCTCTACATCGTGTACAGCCACAAGACTGAGATCCTAATAAGAATAAGTTTAACTCCATGTTGGTCTACATAAGTCAAATTACACTCTACTGTCATGTGTAACTAAAAGAGAAAAAAAAAACATTTTAGAGCTTTGCCTGAGAATGTAAAGATTTAGAGGAACATAAGTAGGGAATTATATTGAAGAAAGGAAGAATAAATGGTTCAAGTAGTCTAAAGAACAAAAAAAAATCAATCACCATAAAAGAAAAAGTGTAAATTAACTTATCCAAATTTGAAATGTCTGCTCATCAAAAGACACCTTTAAGAAAATTAATATGCAATTCACAGGCTGGGAAAAAGATTTTTCACAAAACAGATGCATCTGGCAAATAGCCAGTATTTAGAACGTATTTTTAAAAAACTCCTGCAACTCAATAATCTTTTAAAAGACCAGCCAATTGTAAAATGGATAAAAGATTAAACAAACATTCCACAACAGGAATATGTAAATGACTTGTATTCACATGAAAAAGTACTCAACATTATTCATTAATTATCAGGAAAAGGCAAATTAAAATAACAGAGATATTCTACATATTTACCAAATGGCTATGTTTGAAGAATAACAATGATTAGTGTCAGAAATATAATGTAGCCAGAATGCACATGTTATTAAGGAGGATGTAAAATGGCACAATCACTTGGGGGGGGGGGGCGGGGATCTATCAGTGTCTTATAACACTAAACCGGCACCTGCTCTATGGCCCAAAATCCTACTCCTAGGTATTTATTCAGGAGAAAAGGAAAATATATTTCTACAAAATGACTTGTACACAAATATTCCTAGCACCTTTGTCCATTATGATCAGAAGCCAAAAAACATCTCAGAAGAATGGTGAGAAATACCATGGTATAGCCATAAGTAGACTACTACTGAGCAATTAAAATAACAGTATCAACAAATCTCAGCCAGGCGTGGTGACATATATCTTTAATCCCGGTGGCTCCAGAGGTTGAGACTGGAGGATTGCGAGTTCAAAGCCAGCCTCAGTAATTTAGTGAGGCCCTAAGCACCTGATCAAGACCCTGTCTTCAAATAAAATATTTTAAAAGATCTGGGGAAGTGGCTCAGTGGTTAAGCACTATAGGTTCAATCCCTAGTACCACCAAATCTATACATAAATATATATATTTATTGATGCAGATGTGCATGTATATATATATATGCACATATTCATATGTATTTATATCAATAAATCTCAAAAACATTATTCAGCTTGAAAGAACCTTGCTAAAATAGCAGACATGCCATATTATTTCATTTACCACACCCAATGCTTAAGCCACATTGTGGGAAGGATATGCTCAGCATTCCCCGACACACATTCCCTCCATTCCAGGCTTCTGTCTTTTCTCGTTTCTCAGGAGGTTCCAGGCACTAAGCTAGTGCATGGCATGAATTCAAGAACTGGAACACAGGGCACAAGTGAGAATATCTTTCTCTTCTTGGACATCTACTCTCTAGGTGGCCAAAGAAGAGGGCTGAGGCTGCTTCCCTCCCTAAAGCAACTCACTAGTCCCTTCAAGAGGTTGGCACAATGGGTGGGTTGGAGGCTGCCAACCACAGAGCACACAAACCTCGGGTGGGGATGAAGAGCCCTTTTCTGGAGCTTCAGAGAGAAGTGTCCTTCCAGGCCTGCATCTGATTCCTGACACCTCGACAGCAGACCTTGGACCAACCTCAGGCAGCTCTTTTGCTAGCAACTGGCCCTCATACATACTCTTCATAGTACCAGGCACAAGAACAGTTTAATTTCATCTATACTAATGGAGTATACATTATACTTTTCCCCTCATCTCCAAGCTCATCTCTAAGCTCCCAAGCCAGAAAGTAAGTCTTCTTTAAAAAAAAAAAAAATTATTCATGACACTTGTTTAAGACATTGAAGCAAACTTGACTCAAAGGGGGGGCCATGTCGGGGGCTGGGGATGTGGCTCAAGCGGTAGCGCGCTCGCCTGGCATGCGTGCGGCCTGGGTTCGATCCTCAGCACCACACACAAACAAAGATGTTGTGTCTGCCGATAACTAAAAAATAAATATTAAAAAAAGGGGGGGGGCCATGATGAAAGGTTTGGGAACGGGCTGGGGATGTGGCTCAAGCGGTAGCGCGCTCGCCTGGCATGTGTGAGGATCGAGGGTTCGATCCTCAGCACCACATACAAACAAAGATGTTGTGTCTGCCAAAAACTAAAAAAAAATAAATAAATATTAAAAAAAAAAAAAAGAAAGAAAGGTTTAGGGACAAAACCTGTTCATCAATTTGACAAAATTCTTGCTGAAGGCAGACCAGGGTGATAAGACACCCAGGGTCTGAGACCCTGTCTACACTAATGTAGCAGGATTCTTGTACAAACTGGATTCTACAAGGTCAAACAGGGAAGCCCAAGGTCAAGCAAAGGGTTCAGAGGAGCCCAACACAAGTGCTGGCGGAAGGAAACAGCCTTCGTCAGACTGAACAGGATAAAAACCCTGAGGTAAGGAGAAAGGACAGTGTGAGACTGCAGGTTGGCCAGAGGATCCCTCCCTGCTGAGGCACTCCAAGTGGCAGAGCACAGGCTGTGGTATCCACCTATGGGCTTTATGTAAGTCCTGGCCTATACACTACTCACTGTGTGACCTTGGTCATTAGTGTCCCTGTAGGTGAAGAACACCTTGACCCTGGCAGAAACTCACCTTGACCCTGGCAGCAGGGCCGCGGGAGCTCAGAGCCTGTGTGTGAACTTGGGGCTCTAGATGCTGATGCAGGCTTTCCAGAAGGTCTCAACTTGACTGCTTCCTAAAGAACTAGAGCCAAATCTCTTTCTTTGGTAACCTCTACATTTACATATAAATTGCTACCTAATGGCTCTGCCCTCCTTTATCTTAGCTCCAGATTCTAATGAGCTGGAAAAATATCCTGTGCCTGGAAATAATGAAGCTTCCAGGCAGAGGAACGAGAGAATGTGGTCCCCGCTTGCTGTGCTGTGGGGAAGGCAAGGGGAGGAGGTACATTGCCCCATCCCCACTGGGACACATGTCCCAATGTCTCAAAGGAAGGGGAAGAAAACACTTTGCAACATCTTAAGACACGGTGGGAAATCAACCATGAAAGTATGTGAAACGCATGACACAATTTGCAAAAAGTGCCTCATAATTCTATTTGTTCTGCCTGGTATACATGTTGCAAATACTTCATCCAAACAGAAACTGAAAATGAAGACAAGCCAGGAGCGCCATCTGGGGTGTGATCTGTCACTAGCCTTAGCTGCTCAAATCCAGAGATCTCTGCAGACACTGGGGTTGGAGGAGATGTTGTAAAGCACCTTCCCCGGAAGAGTCGGGGTATAGCTCAGTGGTAGAGAGCCCCGATATGGAAAGAAAGAAGAAATAAATCACAGACTTCAATATCATATTACAGTAGTCCTTGATGTCTCAAAATGTCATTTATGTTCATCACTATTTCAGAATGTCAGTAGTTGTTAGACCTCCTACAGGATCTTGTCATTTAATGCATTAATAAAGAAGTACTGTGATAAGCTGTGGCTCCTAGAAAATAGAGCTCTGCTATACAACATTTGCCAGTTCCCCTGGTGTAAATATTCCTACCATTGCCAATTTCAGTGATTACTGTGTTTAACAACTGGTTTGCTAATTTCCTGAAAATTTAATGATCAGTGTCCTGGGAAGCACAGTTGACCTAGCTCCAGCCCACCATTGCACAGCAGTGGATTTTCCTGGGTCTGTACACCTGCCCATGTGTGCCTCACTTCCCGAAATTTCTGCAGCCTTCAGTGTAGTAATACTAGTAACAATAACAGATTTAAAACACATATGTATATTAAATCCTTACTCTAGGCATAATCACAGGCACTTAACATATTATATCTCATTTAAGCTACCAATCATCCTCTAAGGCAGATATTAATGGAGTTGATCTCCAAGGAGTGGGGGCAGAGAGGAGGAAAGATGTGGTCTTGACCCCTGGAAACATTTTGCAAAGTCTGAAGGCATTCTTGATTGTCGGAACTGAGTTTGCTACTGGCATCTAGTGGTGGATGCTGTTTAGCACAGGACACGAGCACCACCCAATGACGAATTATCCAGATGAAATGGTCAATAGTGCTGAAACTGAAAAATCCCATATTGTTGATATTCCCTTTTTAAAGACAGGAAAAATGCATCCCATAGAGATTCCTTTGCCCAAGTTCACACTTTCCATACAGTAAGTTCTGAGTGAAGACTGGTTTCTAGCTCCCTGCTTTGCTCCAGCAGCTGTAGTGGAATTACTTATCAGAAAGAAGGTACCTGCTTGGGCTTAGCCTCAGTAACACGAGTCCAAGATTCATGTCATGGAGTCTCAGGCATTGCATGTTGGAGGATCCAACCTCAGCTCCTTCTAGGGGTAAGAAGGAGACATGGCCCCAGAGATTATCCCCAGAGTAGGGTCAACCAGGTGGAACACTGGGCTATCTGAGAAATTCACTCAAGACAATAAAATGGCCAGGTACAGAGGTATAAGCCTTTAATCCCAGATACTTGGGGGCCTGAGACAGGAGGATCACAAGTTTGAAGCCAGACTCAACAATTTAGTGAGACCCTTTTTTTTTTTTTTTTTAAAGCTAGAGTTATAGTTCAATAGTAGAGCACTGGTCACGCATGTATGAGGCTCTGGGTTCAATTCCCAGAATTGCAAAAAAGAAAGAGAGAAAAGAGCAAAAGAAAGAGAAAAAAAGAAAAAGACAATAAAATGAAAAGGAGAAGTGGAGTACTGTAAGAATGAATAAATATTCCACAAATATTTATTAAACGTGTGTTATGTACCAACTGTACTCCAGGTGCTGGGATAGAGTAGCAAACAACAAAAATGGCTCTTGCCCTTGTGGAGTGTTCAGTGTGGTGGAGAGGACAGAGTTGAGTGACAACGTGGGTTAAAATAAGCCTAGACTGGTGCTCAGTTCCAAGAAGCAGCAAGTGAGGTGCTGTGGTAAACAATTTCAGGGCATCCTGTTGAGACAGGGTGGTCAGGGAAGGCTTCTCCCAGGAGCTCACACCTCATGAATGGGAAACCAGCCAGGGGAAGAGAGAGGAAAGGGGACAACTCAGAGGGTCTGGCACAGCGGGTGGGGAGGCCCTGCAGAGGGAAAGTGAAAAACCAGCCTCTACCTCAGAGCAAAGCCTGTCCAAGGAAGGGACATCACCTTTGTCCTTGGAAAGACCCACAGAGCACTCCTAGGCACATTCCCACCCTGCTAAGTTGTTTATCTACAAATAACAGGAGAGATCTGCTGCGCCAGGTGTCCCTGACTCAGTCAGGCTAGGTGGGGATCCATAGCAACCCCCTAGCAGCCACCAATCAGCATGAGACAGGGAAATACCTGGGATGCCAGATGACCCTCCCAGTAGTTTATGGTGGTTGATAACGTGTTGGGAAACCATGTAGTTCAGCACGAACACCCCTCTTGGCTTAAGCCAAAGAGTTCAAATGAATCCCTCTCTTGTAGTAACCAATCACCCCTACCCAACTTGTTCCCGCCAGTGAATGTGCTAATCATGTTTTAGAGTTGTTATTTGATTTTCCCGCGGTGTGTGATGATTTGCTAAGAGATGCTATGATGTATGTGAAGTCCCTGCCTTCTCCAAAGAATGTATAAAACTGCTGCAAACCCTGGGCTCAGGGCCTCTCAGCATCACCAGTTGCTGTGTGTGTGTGTGGAGGACCGAGCTAGCTCTCAATAAACACCTCTTTGCCGTTTACATCGATCTTGGGTCTCTGGTGGTCTTTTGGGGGTCCCAAATTCGAGCATAACAAAAGAGGTTGGTTGGGTCTAGCCATGGAAAGGAGACCACTGTGGCTAGGACAGAGGCTGGACTGGAGGGGCAGATCAGCCCCAAAGAGGGAAGAGGTCAATCAGCTGGGGCCATTCCACATGAAGCTCTGTAGGACTATGTCCCACCCACCCATGGGTGCAAAAACTCAGAACAGTTATGACACAAAACAGGTAAGCCCCAAGCTATGAGGGATAGACAAGGAGTGCTGGGGGGAAGGAGGGTAGCTTAGGCACCCAGAGGGACTTCTGGACTCTCCCCTGCTCCCCCGTCCACTTCCCTGAACCCAACACCTTCTGCTGACTCAAGATTCCCAGATGCTAAGAGCCAGGACCCAAAATGTGTGTGTCTATTGGTATATGTATATGTACAATGATAATCATGCTCAAATATTCAGGGGTCACATGGAAATTCTTAGTTCCCAGGTCAGCTGTGTCCTGAGAAAGCCACTCTAAAACTTGTCATTCAGTCAGCTGCCCACCTATGCCAATCACAGAGCTGGATTAACTCTGCATTTAATCCAACAAAGCAAGCTCTGCCAGGGAAGTCCAGAATTCTAGATCAGGGCAGCTCAGCTCAGAGAACAGAGGATGGCGGTGAAGCCAGATTTAAAGTTAGGTAGTCAGTGTAGTTAGATAAATCGGGTCTAATATCGAGTGAAATCTAAAATGGAGACCATGCGGAGAATGACTCAGGGAAAACACAGGACAACTCATGGAATGTTAATGAAGTCCCGAAAAGGCCCTAGGCCAAAGTCCACCTCAAAGAAATGTTAATGAACAGCCCCCAGCAAAAAGGTGCTGACTCAGAAGTCCTTCCTGACCAGATTACTTCTTTGGCCCACCTGTGTCCCAACCCTCGGGCCTTCCCACCTAAATTCCATCACCAAAACTATAAAATGGAGAGACAACCGCACTTCCACGGATTCCACCTCTTGGGTCCCCTTCTTCCTCCGGGAGAAGTCTTTTCTGCTGTCCTTTAATAAACTTCTAATTTCTACTCTGACCTTGCCTCCGCGTGCTCTCTGGTGTTATTCTTCAACACTGGGGAAGCAAGGACTCGTCACCGGTCAACAGCGGTAACAGCAGGAGACTGGGAGGCAGAGAAGGAGGGAGGAAAACACGGCAAGTACTTGGTCTGGGTTAGTGTCCCTGTGAAGCGTCACTGTCCCCACATGAGCTTGTCTAATCCTGCCAAACACCCACTTAGAGGTTCTGTTCTCCAATTTTCTACTCAGGGACCTCATTAGACTCCTTCAGGTTAAGGACAGGATTCCAGGTCTTTCTTTTGCTCACTGAAATGTTCACCCAAAGCTTGGATTTCACCGCCAGTGACTGGAGAAGTTTCTTCACTCACTCAGAACTTAAATAAGTGGGTCGAGGAGCCATAGCTTGCCCAAGACAAATATGGCTTCTGAGAGGAGAGAAAAGATAGCCCTGGTATAGGAAGGAGAGGCAGAAAAGAACTTGCCAGAACTCTCCAGAAATAACAAATACCTAAGAGGGGAGTGTTGGGAAAAGTATAAACGGCAGCCATACCCCAGAGAAAAAACCCCAACATGGCGCCTAAGCACCTCTTCTTCCTACCTTCTTCTTTTCTGCAGTGGCGCGAAAAGTTCCCGCCCGTGTGAACTCTCCCACCGGCGCCAATTTCAAATCTCGCTGGCGGGGAACCTTAGCCCCAATGAGAACTAATTCCTGGGCTCCGGAGCTGATATCTGAAAGAACTTGCCAATAAACGGGTGGCCTGCCATTTATCTAAGCCCTACCATCTCCCCTTAGTTCTATATAAGCACACTGCTTTTTGCAATAAAATTGGAATTCTCCCGGCGAAGTGTCTTTGCGTGGGGAATTCTTTCCGGGAGCAAAGGTATTGAGAACTTGGAGACCCATTTCACCATGTTAAGGCAATAATGTTTTACAAACTATAAAACAGACCCATCATTTTCCACCCCTATAAGTCATGATATTCTGTGTCCCTTCTCCCCACCCACCCTCACCCCATTAAATTAAGGGCATTTATTACTTTTGGCGGAGGGCAGTCACCACTTGAAATAAAGAGGCAATAGCTTAGCTTAATCTGTAAGGAGACAGTCATCTTAAAACTGGTCTGGCCAGGCACAGTGGCACACACCTATAATCCCAGACACTCAATGGCTGAGGGAGAAGGCTTGCTAGCCTGGGCAACTTAGAGAGATCTTTTCTCAAAAAAAAAAAAAAGAAAAAAGAAAAAAAATTTAAAATAGCTAGGGATGCTGCTCAGTGGTAGAATGCCTCTGGGTTCAATCCCAGTACTAAACGAAATAATACAATAACTCGGCAGGATAGAGGGTAGAAGGAGGATCTTAATTCCAAAATCTTCCTCTTCCATATCAAGAACAGGGCTTGGAGTGTCTGAGCTTGGAGTTTCTCATAAGAAATGATGACATGAGATTCAGAGCGCTCAGGAGTGTGTCTGCCCCACAAGAAAGTGATCTCTTCTAAACCTGAAGATGGACCCAAGGAGATACAGAAAAGATGTACCCAGGAGAAAGACACTGCCTGAGTGCCTCAGGGACACCTCCCTCGGCCCTGGTGCCAACATGGGAAGGTAAGAAAACAGAAATGCCAGTAGGTAAAGGGTAAGGAAAAATCAGAAAGCGCTTTGCTCCTCTGAAACTCTCAGACTGTCAGGGTACCCTGAGAGCACCCGTGATGCAGAGAAACGGTGGCAGGGTTGGGGTATCCATTGTGGTTTCGTTTTTTTTTTTTTTTTTTTTTTTTTTAAATACCTTTATTTATTTATTTGTATGTGGTGCTGAGGATCGAACCCAGGGCCTCACACATGCTAGGTGAGTACTCTACCACTGAGCCACAACCCCAGCTCCTACGGTTTCGTTTTTTAAAAGCCTCTTGGAGTACTGTAAGAATAAGAGAGTTCACGTTGCCGCAAAAATGCCACCGATGTGGGAGAACAAGAAGGAAAGAAGGCCACAGAAACAGCCATGATGTGTCTGCAGGAAGCAATGACGTCAGAGCTTATGGGAAAACCCCGAGAAGTCATGTCTGTCTGCCACTGGAAGACCATGAATGGTGGCCTCGTAGAGGACTTATAGCATTGGAGATGAAAAAGAGAGGACAGGTTTAAGGGACGTTTGGCGGTACAGGGTATTGATTTAACATCTGAGCAGCCATCTTAAAGGTTAACCACCATCTTATAAGTTTCGCTTTCCTCTACTTCCTCTTACCCAAACTTCCCCCACCCCATTAGTGACCTACCCCAGGGTACCATAATCCTAAACCAATCCCAGAAGGACACGACCCCTTAGCTCTGGAAAGTCCCATGGTGCCATGGACCTAGGCCAATCCCATGCTATTCCCCACCTGCCTACCTCTGATGCAAGCACCCCTGAGCCTATCCCACAGCGCCACAGCTACAACTCCAAACCCCTATCCCACAAAAGCTGAACACCTAAACATCTGGGGGCCTCTCTCTCCTGTCTATAGAGAGAGGGCCTTTATTTGTCAGCTTTGACAAATAAAGTTTCGTGTGGCTCTCTGCCTGGTCTCCGTTCTTGCTCTCCCATCTCTTGCTTTCTCAATTTCCTTTCAGGTGGCAGATCTGAAAAATCAAGAATGGTTCAGTGAGGTGCCTTGGTGCACGCCTGTAATCCCAGCTGTTCATTTTAATGCAATAATTTTTTCAAATCAAAATGAATGCAAAAAAAAATCCATGATGAAAAAGATCAGTACTATGATTTTTCCTTTTGCCTCGGGCTTCAACATGGTTGGCTCAGCTAAGTTACTGATCCTGTGTTGATTAAAACTTTTGATATTGTGTTCATCATGGATTTTTTTGCATTTATTTATTTTCTTTTTAATATTGCACTAAGTCAACATTTAATCACTGAGGTTTTGATGACCCCTTAAATTTTGTACCTGAGATGAGGGCTTCACTCACCTCACCTAATCCCAGAAGGAGGAGGTCTGAGGAAAGGAAGTCAACCAAAATTGAGTCTTGGATACACATGAGGATTAAATGAGAACATATGTGTTAAGTTCTTGAGCCAGAGTAGACCTCTGGTCCCTGTTGTAACAGACTCTTCGGGTACCTGATTCATCCCCTAGGCCTTCCCATTTCAAGGCACCCCCCACTGTCAATAGCTGCATTTCCTGCCTGAGGACTTTCTTGGCTACTAAATGAGATAGATGAGAAGTGCTGGGTAATGAACAGCCTGGAGCAACCCTCAACTCTCTCATTCCTAGGATGGGACAATTGTGAGATGTAATTTCAAGACTCATTTCCCAAAGTCCCCAGGTGAGATTAAGCTTCAGTTGCCCACAGTATAACTGGCAAGGTACCCGTGTGCTGGGTCCCTTCCCCATCTCACGTGATGCTTCTTGGGGAGTCTCCTAAATCTACTGCACATACTTGCCTCAAGATTGACTTGCAGGACAACCCAAACCAAGACACACACACACACACACACACACACACGTGTGTCCTTCCTTTCCTATTCCTTTTCCCTGTGGAAACACAAAATGTTCTGCATACGCTTGGAAATCTGGGCATACCCTCAAAGAGGAGACCCCCCAACTCCCAGCCCTCTCCCGGGAAGGAAGTCTGTAGGTGTGATTGCAGCCATCGCCGGGAGGCCTGGATCTGAAATGGGCTGTGTTTCTGTAATCTCTGCACCTTGAGTGGAAAAATAATTGGCAGACACCTTTCCTGGCCATTAATTCTTTATAGCCAATTCTGAGCCCTTGGGGCAAAAACTGATTGTCTGCAGTTACTGCCAGCCTGGCCCTGAATTCACAACAGGGAGCTCTCTTCCCCCGACCCTCTTTAAGGACTCCTCTTCTGGTGCCTTCCCCCTCCCTCCTCCCAGAGCCTGAGAGGGACCAGAGAAGGCTATTGAAGAGAAGGCAGATGAAGGCAGACTGGAGCAAACAAGAAATGGTCCTCAGTCCAGAAGAATAAGGGTTAAGGGCCAGAGGTTAAAAATGTGGGAGGTAGAGGCTGCATGCATTCATGCTTTTCTTCTTCTTCATTTTTAAAAAAATTTTTTTTAGTTGTAAATGGACACAACATCTTTATTTCATTGATTCATTTTTATGTGGTGCTGAGGATCGAAATCAGTGCCTCACACATGCAAGGCAAGCGCTCTACCCCTTGAGCCACAACCCCAGCCCCATGCTTTTCATTTAGAACATATTTTTTAAAGTATTTTTTAGTTGTCAATGGACATTTATTTATTTATTTATTTGTATGTGGTGCTGAGAATCGAACCCAGTGCCCCATGCATGCTAGGCAAGCACACCACCACTGAGCCACAACCCCAGCCCTAGAACATATTTTTTGGCATTCATGCTTTCCTGTTCATGAACTTTTCCATACTCACAACAAATGTGTATAAGTGGGGTTCTTATTATGCTCACATTATAGATAAAGAGGCTCAGGGGGGGAAAGGTCTGAACTTAGGCCACATACAGAATAAGTGAATTGGATTCCAAAGGTCATTCTCTTGCCTGTGTCCTATGCTGGGTTTGGGGTTGTTTTTTTTTTCCTTTCAGTAAATACTTCCGGACCACCTACTATGCACCAGGCCCCATGCTTGGTAGGGCCAAACTTACTTCTATTATAATAGTCCTCCCTGGAGAACTCAAGGGGTCACATGCAAACTACCCCACTACTCCACAGGCCATCCCACTTGTCCCGCCTCCCAAAGTTTCCACCGCCTCCCAACAGCGCCCCCTGGGAACCAGTTCTTTAATCAGGATGAATTTTGGGGAAACACGCATATCATAACCAAAGCACAGAAAGCTGGACAGGCGGCCATCCCCTTGGGCCCTTGGACCCCATCAGAAGTAGACCACTGAACAATCCAACTGGATACTCCCCACCCCTGAACAGAAGTGGGGCACTGGGCTATCCCCGAGTGCTCACTCTCCTGCCACCTGACCTCTGCCTAGTTGGTCTCAGAGCAGAACCTGGTCTGGTCCCGCCCTGCCTGGGTGACCTTCTCCCACAGGCATCTTCAGACCCTTCCCAGGGTAGACAGGCATCCACGTGTTCTCTACAACCCGAGGCTGCTGTACTTGTCTTTATTGGTTTTGTTATTAAACCTCTGTGAGAAGGGCACTTTGACAGCCATGCAAGCTGGCATGCCAAGGAAGATCTGGCAGAGGCAGGGAAGATGACAGAGGGGACCAGCTGGAGTGTGTTGCACGACAAAAGTGGCCCAGGCCAATTCACAAGAAGCTACATTAATATATGGGGGGGGGGGATGGCAAATGCCATGAAAATGAAATTGCAAGGGGAATCAAGCTGACCTGCTTGTGGCAGATGCTGTCGGTGCCATTCTGTCCTCCCAGCATTCAACCGCCACCAGCCAGAGTCAGCCTGCTGGGAACACCTGCCTCTCTGCCCAGGGGTTAGAGTTCTGGCTGTGGGAGAACATTCTGCCTCTCCAGCAGGCTGCAAATGTCAGAGGCAATGCTCCTGGAAGCAGCCTTCCACCCCTGATAGCTGGGAAGGAGATGTGTAAAGACCCAGGCTTCCTCTCTCTTGATTGGGAAAAGACCATTCTCTTCTTGCATCTGAGCTGTGTTCTGCACCATCTCCCAGAGTTCCCAGGGACATTAAGCTCCACTTACCCAAGGTTGTTATTAGTTAGGTAAATCGGGTCTAATATCGAGTGAAATCTAAAATGGAGGCCATGTTGAGAATGAATTTCCAGAAAAGTTGAGCAACTCTCGAAATGTTAATGAAGTCCAGGAAACAGCCCCCAACAATTTGAAGATAGTGCATCCCAAAGAAATGTTAATGAACAGCAAACTTGACTCGGAAGTGCCCAGATTACTTTTTTGGCCCACCTGTGTCCCAACCCTTGGGGGGGGGGGCCTTCCCACCTACATTCCATCACCAAAAACTATAAAAAGGGGAACATATTCGCCCTTCAACGGATTCCATCTCTTGGGTCCCCTTCTTCCCAAGAAGAAGTCTTTTCTGCTGTCCTTTAATAAACTTCTAATTTTCCACTCTGACCTTGCCTTGGCGTGCTTCTCTGGTGTTATTGGGGAAGCAAGGACTCGTCACCAGTCAACAGCGGTAACATTATCATACCAATAATGCACTTACTGACTTCTGTGGAAGATATCAACACCAAAATGGAGTCACTTAAGTCAATCCCTAGCAAAACGGAACCAGGAGGCCATGAAGAAGACTTCATGCCCACCCTGTAGCAAGTAAATAAATTCATGTACACATGCCAATGATGAAAATAATGCAAGGAGCTTCTCAAAAGCACACATCCCAGGACAGAGGGTTAGTTTAGTGGTGGAGTTGTTATGCTCGAATTCGGGACCCCCAAAAGACCACCAGAGACCCAAGATCGATGTAAGCAGCAAAGAGGCGTTTATTGCGAGCTAGCTCGGTCCTCTGCGCGCACACAGCAACAGATGACGCTGAGAGGTCCTGAGCCCAGGGTTTGCAGCAGTTTTATACATTTCTTTTTTTTTTTAATATTTTTTTTTTTTCAAAATACATTTAATCTACCTAATCTAGCATCCTAATTTAGCAACACAGTACACTGTAGAGTCCGGGTTTTGATACTCACGACCAAGTGATACCCTTTACTCCAAAAAGTTCCTTCCTGCCTCTTTTGCGGCTGTCCCCCACCCCCACCCCAACCACCAGCCCCAGGCAACACTAATCTGTTTTCTGTTCCTCTGGTTCTGCCTATTCCAGTGTGGTCAGCTGACCATGCACCTGGCAGTCCTGCAGGAAGAGTTAATCATGCAAATTCCCAGCCTCCAGCACCACCCCCACTACCCCCACCCCCTCTGCCCCCATCCCCCACCCCTGTGAACCTACTCTGACCTGCAGCCCACATGTCTGTGTTTAAATGGTGCTCTCTCATGCCTGAGGACCACTGCCTCAGGGTCACAATTTGGGGATGGCCCAGCTGGATCGTTTTTTTAGCACTGTGCCTGGACCCTAAAGACTTGCTACCCCTCACTCTCCTGGGAAGTGGGTTCTGTACTTCTGGCATGTTGGGGTTCTTCTCAGCTTCTCCTGTTCAGTGGCATTAGAGGGATACCATTTGGTGCAGCCACACAATAAGGGCTATGGTGAAAATCTAGAGTGCCCACAGGAGTCTAGAACAGGCTTCTGCTTAAATCTGTTCAAATAACAGCATGAGGAACAACTGATGGGTGGAGTACCTGCAGTCACAGCTCATTGCCCAGTGGAAGAATGGAAATCTTACAAGTGCCAGCTTTGGGGAGGATCTGGGAGGGACCATGCATTGCCTTTCATAGGATTCTTACAAGCTTGAAGGGCTCTAAAGTATGCTGTTGGGGCTGTGTGTAATTGTCTTCCAATTGCCCCTGTGGTCTTGTGCTCTTCCCTGGACACATAGCCAGTGAGGATCTTCCTCTTTGGCATCTCTATTTCCCCAGGGTCCCAGATCCTGAGAAAGAATCCCCAAAACCTCCGGCCAACAAGCACAGCCTCGCCACCTGCTGTCTACAATGCTTTCCATTCTAAGGCAAACCTTGTTTGCCAAATGGGCTGTTCCAGGATTGCATCCTGTTTGTTTCCAAACAGCAGAAGCAGAGCTGAGTGAGGGATTAGGCATCAGCAGCTATCTATGCAAGTAACAGGCCCAGCTCTTCTCTGCAGTAGCAATAGGCACACCCAGGCCATACGTCAAGAGGGCCAAGGCCAGCCACCAGGGTCACCCATGAGTCTGAGAACATAAGCGTCAGCAGTAAAGGTGACTTGAAACCAGGTTGGAGGGCTATTTGGGAGACGGTGTATAAGAGAAGATATGGAACAAGGATCTCAGTGTTATCTCCAAACATCTGGAAGTCCCATTTGTGAGAAATGTATGTGTATGTTCACAGGCTCAAGCACAATTAGGACCAGTGAAGAGGCAATTTGAGGCAGTAATTTTTACTACGTATAAAGAATAATTTACATACAGTGAAAGATGTCCCACAATGAACTTGGCTGCCTCCTAAGACAGTGAACTCTCCTGTCAGGGAAGGTGGGCAAATAAGGTACAGAAAACTTCTGGGCTGGGGATATAGCTCAGATGGTAAAGTGCTTGCCTCGCATGCACAAGGCCCTGGGTTCAATCCCCAGTACCACCACCAAAAAAAAAAAAAAAAAGATGTTCAGTTACAGAAAACTTCTGGGTGAATAAGGGGTTTGACAACTACAAGAATTGCAACTTTCAAAGACCTTCATCTCTGAGCTTTCTTGAGACCCATGTTATTTATTACTACTGCAATCATATTGATAGCCACAAGGTGGCGACCAAGCCACACCTTCCACATCATGGAGGGCTTCCTAGCCTCTAATGGGAACACAAAACACCCCCATCTCCATCATCAAACAAAACCACCTAAACAACTGATTGATTCAGACCAGGTGAAACTCATGGGCAAGGACTATAAATCAAGTCCTAATGGAGATATAGTCCCCAGTACAACCCAGGGGGCTGCAAGTCAAATAAGTAGTAATTTTTCTTGAGAGATTTATTATCTTTTTTTGTTTTAATTTTCTAGTGCAGAAAAACATGCATACAGCAAAATGTACAAATCATAAGTACATCAATCAATGAATTTTCATAAGCAAAGCACACCTGTATAACCAGCACTCAGCTCCAGAAAGGAAATGCAACCAGGATCCTCAAAGCCCCTTGAGGCTTCTTCTAGTCACTCCTCCCCCACCCAGTCAAGAGTAAGAAATGTTCTGACTTCTAGCACCATCCATCAGTTTTGCTTTTTCTTCAGCTGTACATACATGAACTCGTGCTGTCAGATTCCTTTCGGTCTCCTCTCTCTATCACTTGCCGATTTTGCATTGTGGTTCATATTCTGCTGTGAGCACTGCATGGTGTAAATACACCACAATTCTTTCCTCCATTCTGCTGTGGGTGGCATCTGAGTTATGTCCACATAGCTTATGGGCTATTGAATATAATACTGCTCTGAATATCTGGTTCATTTCTTTCTTTCTTTTTTTTTTTTTTTTTGGTACTGAGAATTGATCCCAGGGATGCTTAACCATTGGGCCACATCCCAGTCTTTTTTTTTTTTTTTTTTGAGATAGGGTCTTGCTAAATTACTTAGGGCCTCACTGAGTTGCTGAGGCTACCTCTCAACTTGTGATCCTCCTGCCTCAGCCTCCAAAGCCACTGGAATTACAGGCACGTACCACCACATCCAGATACCTGGTACATTTCTTCTGCAGGCTGATGAGCACATTTCTGTTGGGTGTGGAAGTGTGAGTTCACATAGATATGACCAGCTTGCAGCTTCAGCAACATCAGTAGAAACTACTAAGCAGATTTCCAAAGCAATTGCAACCATTTGACTAACAACATATGAGTGTTTTGGTGGCTCCCTAACCACACCAGATTTTTCTGATTTGTTAAATTTTGATGGAGGCAAAGTGGTGCTGAAGAAGACATCCCTGAATTCCTCTAGGCCCTCAAGGGGTGGTGTGTCTAGGCAGCACTAAAGGCAGGTGGGAAGCAGAAAGCAGAAAAGATCATCCCACCAGCTGGTCCCAGGAGCCCAAGAGCAGAGAAGGTTCTGATGCTTGTACTCAGAACGAAGGGACACTCCCACGTGGCCTCATGAGCTTTTCTAAGCATCAGGGATAAAGAAGAGAAAAGACAAGACAACATCTCTGCTCTATTGAAGCCAATGTCCTGCAGGGTGGAGGACAGAGTAAATACATACATGTCGAAGGATAAAAAGTTCTACAAGAAAAAAATAGCACGGGGCAAGAGGATGCAGAGGAGAGATACTATTTTATATGAATGGTTAGAGGAGGCCCTGTGAAACCTTTGCACAGAAACCAGAAGGAAGTGAGGGAACGAACCATAGAGAAATAAAGTTCCAGAAACAGTTAACTGTTCAGCAAAAAGGCCCTGGGGGGAGGGAGGGCATACTTTCAAGGAAGAAGCTAGTGGGAGGAAGAGGGGTAGGAAGGCAGTGAGAGAATCAGGGGATGTGGCTGTGTGGGACCTGCCCCCACTGCTGTTCAAAATCAACCACAAAGCCAGCCCACAAAGACAGTCACAGAAAGGATTGGAGTTGGCGATGCAGCTGAGTGGCAGAACCCATGATTAGCACCCCTAGGCCCTGGGTTGAATACCCAGCACAATAAATAGATAAGTAAGTAGTTGGGGTTTTTAAGATTTGAGGTGTTTGTTGTATACAAAAATGGGTTCTTGAATATATTAAAACAGATTTCTTCCTGGGCACAGCAGCACACACCTATAATACCAGCAGCTTGGGAGGCTGAGGTAGGAGGATTGCAAGTTCAAGGCCAGCCTCAGGAACAAACTGAGACCATCTCAACATGAAAAATAAGAAGGGATGGGGATGTGTCTCAGTGGTAGAGCAACCCTGGATTCAATATCTAGTAGCGCGCGCGCGCACACACACACACACACACACACACACACACAGAGCCAGCTAGTCAATATTTCAGGCTTTTGCAGGCTGGGTATCTCTTTCACAACTTATTAGGGGAAGGCCTCTGAACCGGGGAAGCCAATGGTGTGACTCAGTCTAAGGACACTGGCCTGAGAATGGGAGAGATCACTGGTGTAAGCCCGAGAGTCCAAAACCACAAAGTCCTAATACTCAAGGGCAGAGAAAGAGGATTGTCCCAGCTGCAAGAGAAAGAGCAAATTCACCTTTCTTGTATTTTGTTCTATCCAGACCTTCGGCCAATTGAATGGTACCTGCCAATGTTACCGCTGTTGACCGATGACGAGACCTTGCTTCCCCAATGTTGAAGTATAACACTAGAGAAGCACACTTAGGCAAGGTCAGAGTAGAAATTAGAAGTTTATTAAAGGACAGCAGAAAAGACTTTTCCCGGAGGAAGAAGGGGACCCAAGAGGTGGAATCCGTGAAAGTGTGGTTGTTTCACCTTTTTATAGTTTTGGTGATGGAATGTAAGGGGGAAGGGTTGGGACACTGGTAATCTGGGCAGGAAGGACTTCATTAACACTTCTTTGGGATAGGCTATCTTCAAGTCTGCTGGGGCTGTTCCCTGGGTTCCATTAACATTTCTTTGGGGTGGACTTTGGCCTAGGGCCTTCCATTCCATGAGTTGTCCTGTGTTTCCCGGAATCATTGTCAGCATGGCCTCCATTTTAGATTTCACTCGGTATTAGACCCGATTTACCTAACTACACTGACTACCTAACTTTAAATCTGGCTTCACCAAAACTGGGTGAGAACGAATCTTCCTTATTCAATCCACTGATTCCAATGTCCATTTCTTGTAGAAACACTCTCACAGACACACCCAAATAGTGCTTTACCAGTGATCTAGGTATCCCTTAATTCAGTCAGGTTGACACCTAAAGTTAGTCTTCTCAGATGCCATGATCTCCCAAGATCCATTCATGATGACAGCTGCTGGGATGCTAGATTTTTCTCAGACATAAGAAAGTAGAATCATTCGGAATACAGTTTACACCCGTTTCAGAAAACAAGGTGATTTGAAAATCTCTTTGGCTTCCAGCTAACTTGTGTAAGAAAGAGTACGCACTGGATTGAAACTCACAATCATTATGGACCTGAGACTATCTTTTACAATCTGGGTCATTAGGAATTTGAGGTGAATAATAGTCTTTGGGATGAGATGAGATTAACACGTCATTAATCTCATCGGATTAATCCTGACAGATTCCAGCAGTTACCTGCATGTTTTTAAAATGAGCAGTGATGGAATGCTCTTTATCAACTGCAATTGTAGATATTTAAAGAAATAAGTTCTTGTGTTGCAATCACTCCTCCTTGATTTGTTCTTCAAAATTATCAACAGTTAGATTATCAGCAGGACTCCACAGAATGTTGATGGTCTACCACTCGCTTAATGATGAGGTCCTTTTTTATTGCTAATGAGTTTTTTTGGTGTTGTGTTGTTGAGAGCCACAGCCAAAAGGGCCCCAGCAAACTTCCAGCTGACTGGCTCACCCCGGCCCCAGCAAACTTCCAGCTGCCAGCTGATTGGCTCCTCTTGGGTGATGCTCATTGGGCTGTTTCCCTGCCCTTTCAGACATCGGAGCTGCTCATTGGGGGACTCTTTTGGTTCAGTCCACGGGACCCAGCCAATCAGCCTCAAGAGCGGGAGGAGTGGGGGTTTTGAGAGGCTCCTGGGTAGCGGTGATGGCAGTTGGGCTCTGAGGGAATTCCTGAAGAGCTTGCAGGTATGGTGTGTGTGTTCTAAAAATAAAATTGGTTTCTGCTTGATAAGTGGCTCCTGAATTGTTCCCAGCCAGACTCCGGCATTGTGTGGGGTTTTTTTGTTTGCTTGTTTGTTTTGTTTTTGTTCAGAGTAACTATTCAACTCTGGGAAGGAGAGGTAAAAAGAGGATATTTGTGGGGGGCATCCTTCTTTTAGGGCAAATGAGCAAGGTGAGAGGCAGCAATACCTACTTTCCACATGTATTCTTTAAGAAGTCCTATTCCAGTTCCTTTTTAAAAGGAATGTTCAGCTAGGTGGTGGTGTATGACCACAATCCCAGGGATGCAGGAGGCTGAGAGGCAGATGATCCAAGGATCACAAATTCAAGGTCAATCTCAGCAATCTAGCAAGACTCTGCAACATAAAACATTAAATAGATGTATAGAAAGGACTTGAGGGGCTGAGGATATACTTCAGTTGGTGGAATGCTTGCCTTGCAAGCACAAAGGCCCTGTGTTCGATCCCCAGCACCAAAAAAAAAAAAAAAGAAAGAAAGAAAGAAAGAAAGGAAGGAAGGAAGGAAGGACTGGAGATGTATGATGTAGCTCAGTGTTAAAGTGCCTCCTCCCCCCCTTCAATCCCAAGTACCATTAAAAAAAAGTTAAAATAATTAATGTTCAGCCCCACTAGCACTATGAGGGTAGTTTTCCAGTTTACCTCTTGCAAATAATTAATTTTCACAAATTTTTAAATGTTGACAATTTGATGAGTACAAAAATATTATAACATTGTTGAAGTCTCATCTCCCTAATTATACTCTATAAGTATTTAAAATTTGTTTTAAATCTATATTTCTTATTTATTTAATTTTAAGGTTGACCTCTACCCACCAGACTGGTGGCAGGGTTTGTTGTTGTTAAGCTTTTTTATTTTAACAGTAATAGGATTGAACCTAGGGGTGCTTTCTCACTGAGCTAAGTTTGTAGCCCTTTTTATTTTGAGACAAGGTGTCCCTACATTGCTCTGGCTTCCTTGAACTTGCAAACCTCCTGCTTTAGTCTCCAAATTGTTGGGATTACAGGTGTTCCCCACCAGGCCAGATGACTGTATTAACTTGCCTCCCCCAACAATGACAACCAACAATGCTTCCAGACTCTGCCAGATGTCCCCTGCGGACAAATTCGCCCATTTTCAACTAGAGGCTGAAGAATATTGAGACTGCGTGACTCAAAAAGAGCGGGGATGCAGAAATACCTAAGACCTGTATTATCTCAGCGATAGCCTATTTTTCTTTTAGCTTCAGTGACATTGTACTCTCCTGGTTTTTTTTTTTTTGTGTGTGTGTGTGTGTGTGTGTGATTTGCAGTCACTCCTTTTCGAGTCTCCCTTCCTAGTACTCCAGGGTATAGTCACGGGACTTCTGCTCTCTACCGGAAAACTACTTTGTGCTTATCTAGCTCTGCAGTTTTAAATGGCATCTCTATTGATAAACTCACAAATGTTTATTTCTGCCATCAATAAAATGCCTTCCAAACCAATGGAGGAAAATTTATATTTGGTTCCACAGACTCTCCAAATAGGAGAAAGAGCTCATTGCTGTGGGACAGTCCTTTAGTGCCAGGGTCCTTGGTCATGCTCCCTTTGTGAGCCACTGCAGCGAGTGCCAGATTCCAATGTACACTCCAATCTACACGCTGCCGGTACTCCAAAGAAAAGCCATGGAGGGACAGGTGCAGGAAGGCGTGGGAAGCTGATGAAGGCCGTGAAGTCCCCAAGGGACTGAACTTGGAAGGGCAGAGCGCTCGCAACACAACTCCGAGACGAAGCACAAGCTACGGACTCAACGAAGCTGGAGAGCCAACTGTGTGCGAGACCACTACCCCCAGCCAAGTGGGCGAGAACCAATCGGTGGAGGAAATGCGCAGCCTCGTTTTAACTGACCAATCAGAGACCAGAGTGACTTATTATGACAACCTCCAGAGCCAATAAAAATGGAAGGTTCTCGTGGTCGAGAATACAGAGGGGAAGTTTATTAAAAAGCGCAAATGAGAAGACAAGTACGCGGCTAGACCACAGGATATGTTTACAGAGCCGGGTGGGAGTACTGGAGAAAAACTTGAAAGCAAGGTCACACTCCACGGACACGTCGCGTGCAGGGTACCCGCAAGTCACTCCCGAGTCCGGGGCTCAACGCGGGAGGGTGCGTGCTGCGCACTGACGTCACGCGCCGGCCCCGCCCCCAGCCGCCCATATAGCGTAGCTCTGGCACGCACGCACACCATTGTGTGGCTGGACTCGGCCGCCGCTGCGGTGTGAGGCGCGTGTTCGGGCCCTCGCCGTCCCCGCACCCGCACCGCGGCTACTGCCTTGCTGTCCGCCGTCCGACAGCCAGCCTTCGGGACCTCGCCCACCACGGACATGCCTCGCGTCTACATAGGACGCTTGAGCTACAACGTCCGGGAGAAGGACATCCAGCGCTTTTTCAGCGGCTATGGCCGCCTCCTCGAAGTAGACCTCAAAAATGGGT
>NW_026000026.1:15678166-15694874 GCF_001458135.2 Marmota marmota marmota | reverse complement strand
GGGGAAAGGGGAGGAGCTTGAGGTGTAGATCTGAAGAGTTAGTAAAGTTGGTGGGGGGCAAAGAAAATACTATTTTTAAAGTATTGTGGTATTGTACCACAGAGTAAATCTAAATAAGCTTTATGCTGTACTTAAACTATTTGGGGCATGTTATTGGGAGGAGGTTGGGGGGATTTTTGGTTATGTTAAATGTTTGATGTTGAAATTGTTGCATGTTGAATTCAAACTTTTTAACAAGTCCTTGATGTTTCAATTTGAAAGTGACCAATGGGGCTGAGGCTGTGTCCACTGAGGCTAAGATGACTGCCTTTCCTGATTGGCCTTGGCTTTTCCATACATTGTGTGACCCTTGCCCTATGACCCTTTGGCTGACCTTACCGGAAGCCATGACGACAGCAGCCTTTTGCCATTAGACGCAGGGTGATGGTGAGGATTCCAAGGGTTAGACAAAACTGGTTAATCTGAACTAGGTGACTGTTACCTTGCGTGTTTTGTGGCCAAACCACCACCAAAAACCTCACACTGTGATGTAAGTACTTAGTGTAACTAGTAAAAATTTTTGTAAACTGTAGAAATGCATGTAATCAGTTAAGTTTTATATTTTACAATGTTCTGTAAAATAAAACTTAGCGAGGTAAATTGAATAAAGGAGCAGTCACTCTCTAACAGATTGTAGGAGAGGTTTAGTTGGATTTAGTCTATTTGACTTGCCCTTAATTTAATTTATGGCAAATCACAAATGTATCGAAGGTTTAGCAGTATAATAGCAAAGTCCTACTCCAGTAAATAAAAGTTGATATGTTTGTACTAACTTTCAAAAACATTATGCATCCCTATCATTGCAAAGCAACTAATTGTTCCCTTCATGTGATAAAGGTGGTGGAGGTGGATACAGCAGTCGGAGAACCTCTGGCAGAGACAAATATGGACCTCCTGTTCGTACAGAGTACAGGCTTATTGTAGAAAATCTTTCTAGTCGTTGCAGTTGGCAAGATTTAAAGGTATGTCCTATAATTTGAGTTGAGATTTGATTAATTCTTAAAAGGTATGGCCTTTTGGTACCTTTTTTTCTGAGAACTAAAACCAGCATGCCCAGCTTGTGAGTCTGATAAGTCTTATTGTTTCAGGATTTCATGCGGCAAGCAGGTGAAGTAACATATGCAGATGCTCACAAAGAACGTACAAATGAAGGTGTAATTGAATTTCGCTCCTACTCTGACATGAAGCGTGCTTTGGATAAACTGGATGGTACAGAGATAAATGGCAGGAATATTAGACTTATTGAAGATAAGCCACGAACAAGCCATAGGAGGTCTTATTCTGGAAGCAGATCTAGGTAATTTGAAAGACATGTAGTGGGCTGGAAAAGGGGTACTTGAGTCATTTTCAGTTGTTGCTTAATTGAACTTAAGATAGGTTTCATTTGGTTGTGTCTCCTTGTTCTTTTCTAGATGTTTTGTTAATGAGGTTAATTTTATAGTAAGCACTCTATTGTTGCTTCTGCTGAGTGGCACAAATATCCTTGAGATTAATATTCATTGTTGTGTTTTACAGGTCACGTTCAAGAAGGAGGTCACGAAGTAGGAGTCGCAGGAGCAGCCGCAGTAGATCTCGAAGTGTCTCAAAAAGTCGCTCCCGGTAAATGCTGTGGTATTAGGATTTTTTCCCCCCCTAAATATAATTAGACTTCTTCATGGAGTATGTGTATGTTCTGACCCAATAACTGAAAAAAAATCTGCCTTTTCTTGTCCAGATCCAGGTCACGGAGCAAAGGTCGATCACGTTCTCGATCAAAAGGCAGGAAATCTAGATCAAAAAGCAAATCTAAGCCCAAGTCTGATCGGGGTTCCCATTCACATTCTCGAAGCAGATCTAAGGATGAGTATGAAAAGTCCCGAAGCAGGTCTCGATCTCGGTCCCCCAAAGAAAATGGAAAAGGTGATATAAAGTCAAAATCCAGATCAAGGAGCCAGTCTCGTTCCAATTCACCCGTTCCTGTTCCACCCTCAAAGGCTCGTTCTGTGTCCCCTCCACCAAAAAGAGCTACTTCAAGATCCCGTTCTAGATCTCGCTCAAGGTCAAGGTCCAGATCAAGTTCCAGAGATTAACCCAGAACTCTACATTCTTTGCACACTATTATGGAACACTTTCCTACTTGCTTAGGCAGTTACTCTTCCATGTTTATACTTGGCCTCTTCTGCAAGAGGAATCTCCTGAGAGCAGGAGCACACAAAAATTTGATTTGTGGCCAAATTTGATGAAAAAGATGAGGTTCTAAAATGGTGGCATGAAGTCAAAGACCCTCTCCCTTCTTTGTAGAATTAAGATAACTTTGATTTTATAGCTTTTGAGCTAAAATAACTTTTGTAAAGATTAAGCTCATTTAGATTTTTTTTTTTTTTAAGTATTTTCAGCAGGATCTGCTGCAGGGTTTTTTTTTTGTTGTTTCATTTGTTTGCTTATTTTTAAATTAACCGTTTCAAGCTTTGGATACTTAAGGCTTTAGAGGGAGAATCCAATTTTCAATTATGTTGGCTTTTTATAAAGCTTGAGTTATGTAAGATTTAAATAAAAGTTTGCTACCAAGATGATTGCCTTATTGAATAGGTCACTATCAAATTCCTTTAATGTTGATATCTGCTATTTGTGGAAACAGTGTAAATTCTACTAAAGTGTAAAACAAGGCAAGCCTCAGACCAGCAATAAATTATTCAGTTTGGATAACATTATTTTGTGCTGTTAATCAAATTTGCCAAAGTCTTTATCTGCCCCTCTAACAAGTTGGGTTAAAAATAAAAAGATATTTTGTAGTCAATCTATAACACAATTTTGCCTGAATTAATGAGTTTTTAAATAGACTGTTTTCGAACTTATGATTTGACTGGATTATTTAGGAAATAGCTCTTAGGGCTTGGGATCTTTTAGTTAGTGATCCCATGCTCTGGAGGTGGTTAATGAGATTAGTGTAGTTAAGAGTATGGTTCAGTGGTCTTTAATGTTATGTAAAAATGGAAGTAGCCTTTATCTGAATAGAAATTTAGTGTATCGTTCAAAGTGGATAGGCATATACTGCATTTTCTGCGGAAAGATAACATTTAACAGGTACTTAGCAGATCTTTTGATAAGGTCAGTTGCTTAACAGATTGTTGGCAAATAAAATTCCAGCTATCAGTCCCCTTTGTAGTTTTGTTGGGGTTATATGGTAATTGGTTGGTTCATTCTTGTAAATTTTTATACTTCTCTGTGGTTGGTTTGAAAAATGGGCAAACTCAAAAACTAATAGTACTTTATTATGAATGAAGTACAGTACTGTGTAAACCAGACTGTAATATTGCAAATTTGTACTGGGTTAGCAATTAGTCCATACATTCATAAGGCTAATAAGTTGAGATTGCAGGTCAAAAGTGAGTTATCTTACATCCCTTTGTTCGGATACTTTTATGTAATTTCATTTTAAAAGTACTTATTAACATCCACTTAAGTCAAGATGTAGATGAATTGACTCAGGTTTAATACCTTCTTAGGGAGCTGTCACTGTGTAAAGGTACCAGGATTGTGACTGAGCATGATATTCTGGGATTGGTTTGAAGAATTAAAAACCCAGAGGACATTTACTAAAATGAGGCTGAGGGAAAAATTGAGTCGAGGATCTAGGTGTCAGAATAGCTGAGAGTACTTGGTAATAAGAAAAAATCTTCATCTGTAAGGAATTTAGACTTCCTGTTTAAAATCCTAACTTTGGAAATATAGTGGCCCATAAAGTTGATGCTGCTTCCAATATCTTTTCTTGATAGTTTGTTTGTTTAAATGTTTATAAGAAATGGGTTTATTTTTAAATATAAACTTCAGAATTTAAGAGAAGGAAATGGTGTCTAATTATAGTTCATTATTTTGCCTATTCAAAGAACAGAAGTAATGATTCTTACGAATTGGCTTTGACCAAAGTTCTCTTGTTTCCAGGGAAAGAACATAAAAGCTTTTGAACCACAGCCTTTTAAAAGGGGGGGGGGGGAACGATATTATAGTGAATTTTGGCTTTCTAAAAGTATGCAACATCTTCAGCTGGGCTTTCTGTTATTGTGACATCATATGGCAAGAGGCATATTTGACGACATTGTTAAGCTGCCCCAGTAAATGGGTAATTGTATCGGTAAATGCCTACACCCATAAAATCTTTCTAGTAATGGCAAAGACCAATTTATTAAAAAATCTAATTATATATCTATAGATCCAAGTCATTGAATACAAAGTTGGCCTATTTCAGAATACAGAGTTGACTAGTGTAAAACATTTAGTTCCTGCTTCCCAGTGAGCAAGATCTGAGCAGCAGCAGTGTGCTGCACAATTACCAGTGGCTAGATGGAGTATTGACCTGATGGCAAAAAAGAATGAGGAACATCTTGCGGCCACTTTCTTTTTTGATAGTGTTTCTTGATATGCCATTAGTGCCTTCATGGCCAGTTTGAGTCCTACCTACTCCAGCTTTTATGTTCCCACTCTTCCTGTGTTACCACCTTTCATCTTGGTATCTTTTTCCATTTTGTTAACGTATTTTATGTTAACTCAATAAAATGCTTACTGAGGGAAAAACTTGTTTGGAATTTATTGTGTATTACCACTTAAACACCAAATTCTTGATGAGTGAGATTTTGCATTGGAGTTGGCACTCACTAGCCATTCCTGGATAAGAAAAAGAATTGTTTCAGTTCTGAAACCATTTGAGAATGTCATCTAGGGATAAAACTTTATGGAGTGGGAAGATGAAAACATGTATGAAAATACTTAGTACCACAATAAATGTAACTTGCTATCCTTTTTTATTTTTGACTTTGTTCTCACATAAAATTCACTCATTTTTATCTTAGTGGTTTGAACATTTTCCAGCAACTTCTCAAATAATCAAACTAAGAAACTTCAATAATTTCCTAAGTTTTTAACCTAATTTCCTTAATTCTGGACTTGACACACTAAACTTCGGCAATTTATGCTGCAATACTATGTTTCCATTGCTTAACCTTGGTTTTAGAACTCTTCTCCAATTCAACTTGCTGTGATTATATTCAGTTTCAGATATGTAGCAATGGATCCTGTTATGGAATGTTTCATTTTCTTAAATTCTTTTATATAAAAGATATATGGACAGTACTTGCAGTCTAGCACATGTGAGGCCCTAGGTTTGATTCCCCAGTCCACTTAGTCACTGTTAACAGTGTCAGTTCAGACTTCTGTGGCCACATGTGTCCTTTGTTTTTAACAATAGTTTATTCATACCATAAGTGGTAATAGGCAACTTGTTTTTGTATAAGACATCTAATGTTCTCTGAATAGTTAACTAATATACTGATGAATGTATTTTTCAGAGCCAAGAGTTTCCACTAAGTAAATTTTTTTTTTTGGGGGGGGGGCTCTAATAACATGTATTTTTAAACTATTTTGAACAGGTCATGAAACAGCACTATCGTTAATAGTCTTTCTGTCAGTGACCACATCTTGGATAAAGGTGTGTGTTTAATATCCCTAACAATGTGTGCTTCAATTTGCTAAAAGAACAAGTTGAGACAGTTGTACAATTGTTCTTTTAAATACTAAGTTGCTCTTATGCGGTAGTCCCAAAAACAGCACTCCCAGACCAACACTTATTAAAGGGATTAATTCTTTTTCAACAGAAAGGAGTTAATGGTTCTAAAATCAAAAGAAAAAAGGTGAAGTCCACTATTGACTGCTTGAAGGAAGGTTAGGATCACTAGTTCTTATACCTCCTGAAGATGCTTAATGCATATCTAGAAGAATTCACATTCCCCTAGATTTATCACAGCTTGTTTTAGTTTACAAAAGTCAAAATGCTATTTAATATTAAAGGTTACATTAAGAAGCTCTATTGTTATGTTCAATTACTTACATATTTTTACCCCTATTGTAGAGGTATTTTTAAGAGTATACGGTACAACAAGGTTAAGTAAAGGCAGCATTTTAAATCTTGATTTCAGTTCCTAACAACTCTAAAAGTTCAGTGCCTATATCATCTTCAATTCCTCTATTAAAAGCTCTCCTTAAAAGTCCAGTTAAACAGGGACTGTGGTCCATGCCTTTAATCTTAGCAACTTGGGAGACAGAGGCAGGGAGATGACAAATTAAAAGCCAGCCTCTGACTTACTAAGATCCTCTCAAAAATAAAAAAAAATAAAAAAATTTTAAAAAGGGCTGGGAATGTTGCACAGGTAGAGCACCCCTGGGTTCCGTCCCCAATACCAAGCAAAAGTAGGTTAAAGAAGGCTGAAAAAAGTTTGGCCAGGTGCAATGGTGTATACCTATAATCCTAGTAAGATAGGACAATTAAGTTCAAGGCCAGCATCAACTGGGGATCCTGTCAAAGGAAGGTGCAGTGATGTAGCTCCAGTGGTAGAGCAGCCCTGGTTGTGCCAGGAGTTGAACCTAGAGGCACTGTATCACTGCAGTACAGCCCACCCTTTTTAATTTTTTATTTTGAGATAGTGCCAGGCTGACCTCAAGTTTGGGGTCTTCCTGCGTTAGCTTCATTTTTTATTTACATGATTTTCTTATTGAGGCATCTGGAAGTAGAAAACATTGTGTTCCTTTACCCAAAAATATTATTGTGTTTTAGTATCCTCTGGGGCTAGGATATGCACATGGGAGTCTGCCCAAGTAATAGCAGGTCATCTGTTGGAACTGTTACTGTTGGGGTCCTGGAATAAATTCTGCCAGTTTGGAGCAGAACACATGGCCAGACAGCCAGGCAGGGGCCAAGAGCAACCCATGAGGACAGGATGCTGGGATCAGGCTTTCCTTGCTTAAGAGAAGCAATAAGAGGATCCAGAGGGATGGCCCACCACTGGCACCCTAGAGAGTGAAGAGTAAGAGAGTAGCACCTAGCCTGGTGTGGTGGCCTCTGTGAGGTATATATGTACCCATGGAGGTGTGAGGCTGGGAGTGTGGGTCATGGTTGTGATGGTATGTCGTACATATAATGAAATGCAAGTATTTGGAGAATTGGTTTCAGGATACTGCCTCAGATTTCAAAACCCCAGATGGCATGTTTTTGTGTGTTTTTTGGTGGTTTGGGGGGTTTCTGTGTGTGTGGGGGGGATTGTGTCTTTTTTTTTTTTTTTGGTACTTTGGATTGAATCCAAGGGCACTCTACCACCGAGCTACATTCCCAGTTCTCTTTATTATTTTGAGAGGGTCTTGCTAAGTTGCTAAGGGTCTTGCCATGTTATTGAGGCTGACCTTAAACTTGACAGTCCTACATCTTTGGGATTTCAGGCCTATGCCACCATGTCCAGCTCAAATGTCATAGTATTTTCATACATACACACATCCTCCTGTGTGCTTTAAATCCTCTCTAGATTGTAAATACCGTGCTGCTACAGTTGTGCATTGCACATTTCAGTCAACCATGTGCCGCACATATCTCACTGGTCCAGAAGATAGTATCACCTAGTGATGTAACTGTCGTAGTTTTAAAGTATTCTCAACAGTTTTCACACAACGAAATCTCCTAGCATTAACACATGACCTAGTTACTTACTGAGGGAATAATAACAATCTGCAAATGTGGAACCCATAGATGGAGGGCTGAGAGTTTCTGTTGATTTGGGTTTGTCTCATGTATCTACATGATTGCATTGTCCACAGGAATGCCTCAAGAATGAGACTTTCATTTATCATATCCAGTGACCTATAGTAATCTGGGTCACTGTAAAGTCACTTTTCTCCTTTGTAATTAATAGTTTGTGAGGGGATAACTAGAGTCTATTTAATGCCCACAGCTTTGTCAAAGTATCTACTGTGGAATTTACTGGTGGTGATATTTTAAGTGTTTTATTTGTGGCTTTACCACAGACCTACACCCCCAGCCCTTTTTTATTTATTTTGAGATGAACCAGCTCACTAAATTGCCAAGGCTGGCCAAGAACTTGGGATCCTTTTGCCTCAGCCTCTCTAGTCACTGGGATTACAGGCATGCGTCATCACAGCAGGAAGAGCTTTCTCTGGGAAACTATCTTAAGTCTAGAAAAAGGTTTTGGAGGGGGCTTCAGGAGGGAGCCAGTCAGCAAGGATATGAGAAAGACTTACCAAGGAGAAAACCATGGTGGCATCAGCTTGAGCTCCATTACTCTGAAAGCAAGGAATTCCCCTAGCCCAAGACCAGAATGGGAAAGCAGAGACATCATTTGTATAAGAGGAATATACAAGAAAAAGCAAGTTGCATCCTCATTTGTAGAACATACCTTCTAGTACTGAGAAAAATAGATGGTGTTAACAAAACACTTAGCCACTTATCAAATAGTAACTGCCTTAAATAGAGCTAAACCCTGAAGCCCTACTAGCCAAGTAGAGTATCTAATGTCTATAGTTCATTGATAAATGGTGTGAGTGTACTAAATGTGTTGCTCCAATGACATTCTGAATTTCAAACATCAGTGAGAACAGTATGATGGACCACCCACATACTCATCTAGCTATAACAATATCAGTCCACTTCCTCCAAGGAAGTAGTAGACACTTCATCTGTAATTAATTCAGGTGTACCTCCAAAAGACATGAAAAGTCTAAATCGAGTTCCTATGCAATATATTTGCTGAGGAAGCCAGGTCACTGTTCTGTGAAGTTTCCCAATCTTAATTTTGCTAATTGGAGTTTTGTTTCATGAAGCATATTCTGTTCCTGCATTTCCTCTAATTCAATCGTCAGGCCTATAGCAATTGTTCTTTTTTTTTTTTTAGAGAAAAAAAATTTTTTTTTTTATATTTATTTTTTAGTTTTCGGCGGACACAGCATCTTTGTATGTGGTGCTGAGGATCGAACCCGGGCCACACGCATGCCAGGCAAGCGCGCTACCTCTTGAGCCACATCCCCAGCCCCAGCAATTGTTCTTTGACCAGCATCTTCATCACCTACAAACTTGTTAGAAATGCAGCTTCCCACCCAAACTCAGAATGAAACACTAAGAACACTAAGAAACACTTAGGTGAGGGGCTGGGGTTGTGGCTCAGTGGTAGAGTGCTTGCCTCCCACTGTGAGGCACTGAGTTCAATCCTCAGCACCACATAAAAGTAATATAAAAAAAGGAAAGATATTGTGTCCATCTTTTTTAAAAAAATGTTAAAAAATAAACACTAGTGAAGCTCAATCAAATGTATTTTAGCAAGCCCCTCTTCTGGGACATACTAAAATGTAAAACTATTCCAGCAATTTTATCAAATTCTTTTCAAATTTTTATTAAATTCTAATTTGATTCTTTCAAGACTACTTGGGTGTCTTGTTATAATGGCAGCCATTGATCTTTGCCTAGATTCATCAAACCATGAATTCATGATTTAAAACATTTTAATACATTACATTTCTTACCATTTTTACCTTGCTGTCTTCAGTCAGCAAGATTTAAATTGCCTCCTGAGTTCTTTTGAAATAATCTTAGTAGGTTTCATGCTTTTTTGTTTGTAAGATTTCAGGCTCATCTTCAACATTTCCAGTCTGGAATCTAAAATCAGCCATTTCTCCAAAAGAGCCCTGGTTCTGTTTAATTCAAAATGGTCTTTAGCAACTAAAATCTGGGCCTTGGGGTGCTCACTGCTACTTTGATCATAGGTCATTTCAGTGGACAGAGCTGGAAAACTGGTCCTCAATTCTGCCTCTAGATAACACATATCATGTTATCTTCTGGTCATCTGGGGGTCCTTTCTTGTGCAGCAGTTTTGAGTTCCCAGGCTGTCCTAGTTGTCTTCCTGTACTCAGGTTTATGAGTGTCTTTTTTACAGAGTAGGGCCCACTGAAGGCACAGCGCTTCAGGTTTACTCTAACCTAATCAAAACAGAGCAGTACCTGGCCTCCCTGTCTTATAGATGCTTCTTCAGCTGAATTCTAGGCCATTTCTGGAAAAGGGATGAGGAGAATTCAAAGAACTGTTTCTCTAAGACTCCTGTAGACTCCTCTCCATCTTCAAAGAATTTAAAACAGGTAATGTGCACTGGGTAATGAAGAAGCAATATTCAGAACCTAAATTTCAATATGATTCTGGAGTATACAACAGCACTGTGAGTGGAATGAGTAAATAGGATTTTAAATTTCATTTTCATCCACCATTGCCTGCAGACCCAACAGGAACTCAAGGCCAGACAGCAGTGTGGATGTGATTATAATAAGACAATCACAGATTATTTTCAGGAGACCCTCAATAAGACAATCACAGCTTATTATTTTCAGGAGACCCTCAGAGCATAGTTGCCACGTGGTCCAAATTCACATTCAATAAACAACACTAAAGACCTTCCTGGACATGGGATAGATCAGATTATTGTCAGAAATACTGACTACCTCCCTATTCCACTTCCATGAGCAAAGTACTTCCCATCTCTTGATTTTTGCCAATGGAATTTTAGCAGGTATATTAGGTAGTTTGAATTATGCCCTCTTCCTCTTAGAATGTTTACAGTCCAATCCACGGAATCTGAGTAGGTAATGTAAAGCTACATGATAAAAGGAACTTTGCAGATATAATTAAATAGAGGTCTGTAGATGATATTATTCTAGGTTATCTGGCTGGGCCCAAAAGAATCACAAGAGTCTTTATAAATAGGGAAGCTGGAAGGCCAAGAAATCAGAAAAGGTTGCTGTGAAGATGTAAGCAAACTCTGGTTTGAGGTGCTATACTGCTGGCTTTCAAGATGGAAGAGGCCATGAGGCAAGGAAACAAATTGTCCCCAGGAGCCACTGGAGGGAGGGCAGCCCTGCCAACACCTTGCTGTGGCCTACGGAAATCAATTTTGGACCTCCTGTTTTCAGAACTATAAGATGATAATTTTTATTTAAGCCATAAAGTTTGTGGTAATTGGTTCTCATGGCTCCAACACTACTAAAGGTTTGAGAAACACTTGCACAATCGGGCTTGCTCCCTTGACACTCTGCCATCTCCGTGAGAAGAATATTTCTCAGCCAGCCTGCCTTTTCAGGGAGATGGATGAGAACTGCTTGTTAGCCCCACCCACCTACAGATTGAAGCAGAGCCCAGCCAGATCAGCCAACCTGCACATCTGCAAAATAAAAGTTGTGTGCTATTGCCAGGTGTGGTGGCGCATGCCTGTAATCCTAACACTTGGGAGACTGGGGCAGGAGGGTCACAAGTTCAAGGCCAGCCTTAGTAATTTAATGAGAACGCTTATCTCAAAAAAATAAAAGGGCTAGGGATGTAGCTTGGTGGGAAAGCATCCCTGAGTTCAGTTCTGGGTTGGGAGGGGGCGTGCTACTCAGTTTGGGTGGTTAGCAGCAATAATAGCTAGCTGATATGGGATACTAGGGAGCCCTACATGTGTTTTTACCATACATATGTTTTTACAATAACCATGTATGTGGGGATTGGGGTACAGTGAGCTCCTGGGTTCCCAGTCTTTCTCTGCCTGTTCAGAGCCTCAGCAAGCTCACTTTTCATCCATGCTGTCTGCCTAGGTTCAGTTTATAAGAGGCAGTAGTAGGATTTGGGAGGGAGGGAAAAGATTAAAGTTAGGGTGTTTATATAGCTCCCTCCCTGCAGGCTTAATTTAGGCTGGCTGTGGCCCTTATCCAAAGTCCTCAGTATAAGACCTACACAGTTCTCTTGTTCCAAGTCCTGGTAACTGCTCCTCCCCACCCCCATGTCCTTGCTCCATGGTTTAATGCTAACAATTGTGATTTTCCTATACCCTGCCCACATCTTTAAAGTGGTGTTTTATATTTTAATAAAGTGAAAAACATTACACTTGATGGTGTAAACTAAGCAAAGTTAGCAGAAGTTTTCATTAACCATCAAAAACCAGGAAGAGGTTCCTGAATAAACAAGTGCGCCAAGCAATTTTATTCTCACCCTTTAACTTTACCAAGAGGATACTACCTAATGCCTTCCTCTGACAGTGTCTGACCTACCTATCAATCTTGCTTGTAGCTGAAAACCAATGTGTTCTTTGAGTGTAGGAAGAAGGGAGATAAGAAGATAACTTCCTAGGAAACCCATTTGAACAGCTGATTGTGGGATTACTTTGCACCACACACCCAGCTCACCACTGATTCTTTTAAGAACACAGTATTTTAATAATGACAAAATGGAGAAGGACTCCAGCAGCAGCACACAGTATTTCCTCCCCAATACCCTGCCACCACCCAAGTCCCCATTTGATGGTCCTACCTCTGTCACTCAGCCACTTCCCCTCTCCATTAAAAATAAATAAAAGTGGACTTGGGATATAGTTCAGTGGGGGAGCACTTGTGTAGCATGTGTCAGACCCTGGATTCCATCCCCAGCATCTCAAAGAAAAAAAAAGAGTATGAGTGAATTATGCCCTTGTGTCAGGTAACAAGGAGAGGAATTCCAGACATTCTCTTGGCCAGAATAAACTTCTGTCTTGTCCCATGTCTGATTTGTGAGTCTGCTCAGCTGGATCATCTATTCAGATACATTTTAAAGGATCTATTTTATTATAAAAGGCATTTTTAATACTAAGTCATAGCTGTTACACCATTGTATAGGGTTGGTTTGTTTTTTGTGTGTGCCAGGTATTGAACCCAAGGGTGTTCTATCACTGAGCTACAGCCCGTCTTTTTCATTATTTTGAAACGGAGGGTCTCACTAATTTGCTGAGGCTGGCCTCCAACTTGGGATCTTACTACCTCAGCCTCTTGAGTTGCTGGGAGGATAGGTGTGCACCACCACAACCAGCCATCACCTGTTTCTTTGATTCCTCTGTTCTTTCGCTTATATTCAGCCCTGCGTTAGGCAAGACAAAGAGCACAGATCCCCAGTCTTCAGCAGCCTGTGGGTTTAAACAAGGCAGTCAGGATGGGCTCCGGAGCTAAAATTCTGGGCTTTATTTTCTACCTCAACTTAATCTGTTGAATGAAATTTATGGGAGGTCATTGTTTTGGACTGAACTCCTGCTCTAGGCCCTAGTGGAACTGACCACGCCAAAATGGAATTATTCAAGCTAAAGTTTTATGTCACCAACCAAAACTAAGCTGTTTAGCTAACTTTCCAAGGAATCAAGAGATGACAGTCAAGTTCCCAAACAGGTCAGTTTTAGCCAGCATGGGAAGGAATAAGGACGTGTTCTCTGCTTTAACCCTTCCAAGGAAGTCATCAGAAGTAACCTGTTAAGGGCTAGAGTTGTGGCTCAGTGGCACAGTGAGACACTGGGTTCGATCCTCAGCACCACATAAAAAAATAAATAAAGGTATTGTGTCCATCTACAACTAAAAAAAAATACTTAAAAAAAAGAAGTAACCTGTTAATTAATCTGCCTTTTTATTCATTTACAAATTTATTTTGAGAGTCTCTCACTAAGTTACCCAGGCTGGCCTCAAACTTTCTATCCTTTTGCTTCAGCCTTGAGTCGCTGTGATTCTGGGTGTGTGTCACTGCACCCAGCAACATGTTTATTTAATAGTCTCCTTCAAATTGTACTGTTATCTCAAGTTCTTGTGGGTGCTAATCTTTCTACTTACTAGATCTGCCGATGGTTAAACAAGGCATATTGTTTCCATGACTATTTTGAGGTTTTTCCTATCCTGAGCATTCCACTTGGCCTGAATTGTGGCAGTGTCCCTTCTGAGCAGTTGTATATTTACTTCTGCAAGTATATCACTTGCCCAGGATCAATTTTGCATTGTTTCCCTAGCTTGAAGATGTCTATACCAGGAGAGTAGTAGTACAAATTGAGAATCCCAGTCTATGTAGGGTAGACTTAGGGGCTTAATTTTCCAAAAGTTGGCTTGTCCTTGTCCTCTCCCCTGGCCCTGAGTATCCCAGGTAGAGACAAGCTTCCTTTCCATCCTGCCCCCCAACAACACACACACACACATACTGGCATACTGAGTTTTTCTAGAACTCTATTCACTGAATTATATATCGGGGGTGGGGGAAATGTCCAGTCTTTATACAAGGAGATTCAACTCTAATTCCAATACCATTTGGTCCCAAGATCCCTGTCGCTCAGTGATGGTTGTTTCTCCCACAACAAAAGAGAGGTCAGACCATCCCCTTGTTTCTGTTTTCCTCTTTGTTTCTGGCTCCTGCAGGATTTCCCCTTGCAAGTTCAGCTGTGAATTTACTTCTTATCCTTGTGTCTTGCTTGGTGCTTTTCTTATATTTTATGCAGGATTTTAAAATCCTGTGTTAAAAAGGATTCCCTACTAGTGCAGTCTGATGTCAAGGAAACCAGAAGTGTTTTCTCACATCAAGGGCACATCCTGATGATTTTCCTAGTTCCAGAACTGCCCCAATAATGGATTATACTTTCTTGTAGAAGCAAAGCTACAGACTGCTTATAAACAACTATTTTTTAATGCTTCCACATTCCAACAAATTTGGGGTCCTTTCTTGGGTAGGGGGTTAACATGGAGAAGACACTGGGGGTTGTCAGCCTGTAAAACAGAGGAGGTTGTCACTTGAAGGAAAGGCTGGACTTGCTCTTTTTTTTTTTAAAGAGAGAGTGAGAGGAGAGAGAGAGAGAGAGAGAATTTTAATATTTATTTTTTAGTTATTGGCGGACACAACATCTTTGTTTTTTTGTATGTGGTGCTGAGGATCGAACCCGGGCCGCACGCATGCCAGGCGAGCGCGCTACCACCTGAGCCACATCCCCAGCCCTGGACTTGCTCTTGACGATGGACACCAACAGGGCAAACTCAGGCCACATGAGGCAGACCCTTCCCCAAATTACATCAACTTGTGAAGGACACTCCATCCATGAAGGGCTGAATGAAGTAAACAAGCCAGAACTTAAGACCAAAAAATACTGCTAATGGGCAGAAAAATATTACAGCAACTCAAATCCATGTTAGTTGTTTGTTTCTGGATCCCACTTGCTCAAATTTCACTTGTGTGTCTTAATCACTGTCTAAAAGATGCATTTGTTATTGAGCAGCCATGTGTTTGTGTAGGTTCACGATTTTCTTTTTAATCCTTTGAATACCTAAAATAAACCTTTTGGAATCCAGAACAAGCACAGTCTGGGTACAGATGAGAGAAAACCAAGTGATGGTTGTGTGCGTATTGGTGCGTATGAAGAGGCTTCCATTGTTATGGCAACCAGCATCCTTAACTGATGCAATCCCGTTCCCAATAATATGAGATGTGATTAAAAATTGACATTGCAGCAAGGCGGAACACATGTAATGTGTTGGCGTGGTAACCAGAATAGTTAAATTCTGCATAAATTTAGACCTGTTGATCAGAGCAATTTGGGGGATTTGCCCACAATTAATTAGAAACACTTTTTTTTTTTTTTTCATCAGGACTAGGAGTCAGCAGCCTAGATGTCTGACTGGTGACCATGACCCAAGGTCAAATTAGACCTTGGTTTCCTCTTCTGTAAAGTAAGGAATTAAATTTAAAAAGCAGTGTGTGAGACAGATGGGGCCCTGGAAATTGCCTTGTTTCATTTGCTTGGGGTATATAAACTAGTTAATCAAAAGATACTTCTTGAGCATACACTCTGTGCTAGGTACCAGTGATTAAAAAAATTTTATATACATATATGAATGTGTATGTATACATACATACATATGTGTTGTATACATATATGTATATATGTGTGTGTGTGTGTGTGTGTGTGTGTATGTATAAACGATGGGCAGAGAGATGTAGATCAGTGGTGGAATGTTAGCCCAGTGTGTGGAGAGGCTCTGGGTTCAATTCCTGGGTTCCATTTCCAGAAAAACATACACAGAAAACCTAATGTGTTTTCCTTCCTCTTGGATCTTTCAGTCTTTTAAACTATTGAATTACTCAAATCTACATGAAGTAATAGCTGTGTCATATGTAAGACAGGTGTTTTGTATTACAAGAACCAATAACAAGATTTGACTAGAGAGCTCAGTCGATGAAATTGAAGCACAGGGGAACGGTGTTCAAGTCAACTCCACAAGGTGAACCATTATTAAAAGAGCCATATGCCATGAAGTAGGTGATAGGGTTTACGAATGTTGAAACAGAAGGCTAAGGGGAGGAGCTAGAGTTGTGGCTCAGTGGTAAGAGCACTTGCCTGGCATGTGTAAGGCCCTGGGTTCGATTCTCAGCACACAGAAAATCAAATGAATAGAATAAAGGTCCATCAACATCCGGGGGAATATTAGGGGGCGGGGGGGAAAAGAACAAGACTAGGGGGATAAAGTGATATTTTCCCAGGTCACACCATCAGTCAGTGGTAATGGGGTCATCCAAAAGCGGTCTTAATGCCAAGCAAGGCCAAGGCCAGAAGCTACGCTGTGCGAAGCTCCCTTTCCTGGGTCAGTTTCCAGAAGGACCCCTTGACTCTCTTCTCTAGATGAGGGACTGGCTTGGTGGGAAGGCGCTGGACGGAGCAACCAACCGACTGGGATACATGCAGGGTGCAGCCTTGTCTTTTGTCACCCACCATCCAGCTCGGGGGTCCAGCAGGTGTTCTCTGTCTTCCCGGCTCTGTGGCCCCCGGCCAGCCACCCTGGGCACCCTTGGCTGGGATGCAGGGGGGTGGGGGGCAGGAAGAATCTCGACCCGACCCGCCTACGCAAACCGGTCCCAGGGATAAGGGGGAACTGGGCCGAAGCCGCCCCGGCCTTGAAGAAAGGCAGGAGGTCGCGGTCGCCCGAAGCCCCGCGGTCTCGGACAGACAGATCTGCGGGCGCTCGGGCTCCGCGCTCTGCGTCCCGCAGCGAGGCGGGTCCGCCCCCTTGAGCGCGCAGG